>NC_031772.1:75829-317670 GCF_001522545.3 Parus major
GGACGCTTCCTGCACTCTCTGTCAGGCACTCAGGACTCACAGAAAGATCTAGAACCTCAGCACCGCTCAGCACCAGTCAGGATAGTCTGGAACCCCGCTGGGTGATCTAGAACCTCAGCACCACTCAGCACCAGGCAGGATAGTCTAGAGCCTTGTCGGGTGATCTAGAATCTCAGCACCAGGGAGGATAGTCTAGAACCCCGCGGAACAGATCCAGGACCTTCTGGAAGGCGCTCACACTCTCTGGACAGATCCTGCACTTTCTGGATGGTGGTCAGCACCCTTGGGACGGATCCTGCACCTTCTGGAAGGCGCTCAGCACCCTCGGGACGCATCCTGCACCTTCTAGAAAACGCTCAGCACCTTCTGGAAGGCGCTCAGCACTTTTGGGACGGATCCGGCATGTTTCTCCAATGCTGCTGGCTGAAACTTCCCCAGGTTCAAGGAGCAGGATCTTCCTCCTGTCTCCAGCTCTGCAACATTTCAGCTCCCACCCTAGGGCCTACAAGCCCACCCCATAGCCAATATCCCAGCCCCACAGTGATTTCAGCACCAGCCCTACAGTGGCTATCACAGATGCAGGCAAAATCCCGGCACTGCCAGAGTTTGAGGTCCCATGTTACGGTCCCCTTTTTTTGGCCATACCCATCTTGTTCTATTTCCAGTCACAGGACCCAGCCCCAACATCCATATCACAGGCCTACAGTGATTCCAGCACACAGATCCTACAGTGACAATCCCATTATTAGTCCCTATCCCAGCCGCACAGTGATTTCAGCACCAGCCCTACAGTGATTTCAGCACCAGCCCGGGAGTGCCCTTCCCTGCCCCAGTGATTTCAGCTCTTGGCCCACAAGCTTTATTTCACTGCAAGCTCTCTTCTTCCAGCTCCAGATGTGCGTGTCTCCAGCTCTCCTGGCTGCAACCCCTGCAGGTTCAAAAGGCAGAATCAGCTCTGCAACAATTCACCTCCTGCCCTAGGGTGTCTAAGCCCACCCCACTGTCAAGATTTCAACCCCACAGTGCTTTCAGCTCCAGGCCTCTGATGCCTCTGCCAGCCCAACAGACACTATGCTTGCCCCACCCATCATTTCCTCAATCCCCCTGACTCTTTCTCAGCTCCAGTTTCTTTTCCATTTTCACTGAAAATCCCAGCGCCATAGAAAATTTCCCAGACCTACAGTGGCTATCCCCGATCCAGACAATACCTCAGCATCGCCAGCATTTCAGGTGATATTTTACTAGCCCCTTTTCAACTCTTCACATTATATTCCATTTTCAGTCACAATACCCAGCCCTAACATCCGTATCATAGGACTACAGTGATTCCAGCACATGGATTCTACAGTCTCTGTGTCAGCCCTACAGTTTCAATCCCATTTTCAGGCTCTATTCCAGCCGCACAGTGATTTCAGCTCCAGCCCTGGAACTCCCAGGATGCCTCCGTTGGCCCCTCTCAACCAGCAGCTCCCTGTGCAGGTCTGCCCAGGTAACCCTCTGAAAGCAGCCTCTGGCAGGAGCCACCCCCTTCTCATCCTCACTGGTCACACCTGGGGCTGCTGCAGCTTGGAGTGGAGGATTTTAGCCAGGTTTCTAGCATGCTCACTGCAGGACTTGGTAACTCATGGTCAAAAGAATTTTCTCCTAGCTGTGAAGCAATAACAATAACAATAACAAGAGGAAGGAGAAGTAGTAGTAGAAGTAGTAGTAGAAGTAGTAGTAGAAGTAGTAGTAGAAGTAGTAGTAGAAGTAGTAGTAGTAGTAGTCAATTTTGTCCTCAAACCAATTTGTCATCTAGAAGTTTGTATGGACTACCTGTCAGCTCTCAGAATATACTAGCTAGTGTTTACATCCTTCAAGGTTCTTGAAAGAGATGTTGAACACCCTGCTGTCTTTTCTCAGGTAATGAAGTAATCTAATATTTTACAATAAAATTTACTGGCTTCTGGTCTATGATCTATAAATGGTATTTGTTATGATTTTATGATGTTATTTACAGGTCAGTGTCCTGAGGGTATTTCCACCCTCCCTTGGCCCGCTGCCCTGTGCAACCAGGCCCCCATGCCCTGTGGTTGCGCAAGGCACCTGATGCATCTGTTTTGAAGAAAAAGAGCTGTGTGTTGAAACTTCATACCGGTTCCCTTTGCTGTTCAGTATTTTATGCTGTTTATTTTGAACAACAGCGTTCTGATTGTTTCTAGATCAAAGGATATGTATTTTGGGCTTTAATTATTTTTTAATGGTGCCTTATCTCAGGGGAGCTGTGCAAGACTGGGTAGGTCTGATGACTAGAGAGTGTGAATAATATTTACACAGCCTCTCTGTTTTCAGTGCTCAGTCAGTGACAACTAAAGTGAAAAACAAAAGCTGAGGAAATGCAAAAATATTGCTGTCATTGTGCACTTTTTAGTTTAGGTACCAAATTGAAATGTGCAGTGATATGAAGATAGCTTAGCCCAACTAGAGTAAAACATCCTTTACTTAACACTTGCAGGATGGAGGTATTCTGAAAGGGAGCCTCTTAGAAATTATTCAAGAAGGTCTTGAAGCATGGCACCCAGAAATGCCTGATGGCTTCACAGAAAATGTGAGCACCTGTTAAAGGCACAAGTATATGGATCTTTTTGTTTTAGAATAGAAATGGCTGGTTAACAAACATCCTGAAGAGCCACCCACACACATTCTTCCTCCAAAGAATCACAGATTCCTGACTCCCAGGCTCTGAGATGTAATTGCAGTATGAGGAAGTTTGGGAGAGCTGAAAAGTCACCATAGCAACCTCCTAGCAAAAATCTTCACTTATCCAATGTAAAGCAAAATTTATTTTTATCTGAATGTCCTTCGTGAGCCTGAACGTGTTTCGTGTTGGCTCTCTGCTTCTCTTTATTTCATTGTACTCCTCAGTCACTGCTCCAAGTCCTAAAGGTCACCTTCTAAATCTTCTCATGAAAGTTTTGACTAGAAATGGGTGCAGGATGCCAGTTATCTGATCAGGGTCTGCCTCTGAGTTAAGAAGAGATGCCCTCTTGTAGCACTCCAGACCCTTTGCAAACATCTTCAGTGATGCTGACAATCAACTTGTGCTGAATAATTGATTGCAAGCATCGAAATAAACTGAAAAACATTGAAACAGATAAAAGAAGATGGAGGAAACAGAAATCATTAGGAAAAGTCCTGTGCAGTCTCTGTTCAGAAGAAAGGCTCTCCATGAGAGAGTTTATGCGAATAATAGAAGCTATGAGAAGCTATGCAGCGTGGATTTGGTGAGATACAGTGTGTGCCAAGAAATTTCCATGGATGTGATCTGCCCATAATAGAAGGAGACCAAGACCTGCTGGTTGAGGCTAATGGGTGGCAGGAGGGTTCTTGGCTGTGGCTACTTGTCTGTGAGAGGGTCTGTGCAGGTGCACAGGGGGAAGGCAAGGCAAGAGAGGTGCTCCTGAGACATAAACCAGTTTGCTAGGGGGTGCTCTCACTTTTTTGAGGAAAAAATTGAAGTCTGGGGTGTTTAAAGGGGGGTAACCAAGAGGAGTGAGACAGATTTGTGAGCAATAAGGTGACAATGGATGAATAGGTTATGTAGGAATGCTGAAGGGAGGGACGCTTCTATTCTGTCTGGAACCTAGAGTGCCTGGAGGAGCAGGGTGCAGTGTTCAGCAGTCTTGGGAGGTTCAGGCTTTCTCTGCTTCCTCTTACATCCCTTTCAGATCCAGTAAGAGAAGTGAACTACTGGGAGCTGCTGTCAAAACATTTAAGATCACAGTCCTGCAGGAGATGGCCACCAGGCCTCCAGGGACCATTTTGTCCCTCTGGAGCTAACTCACAGAATTCAGTAGTTGACTTCTGGCTGTCCAAAGTGACAGACACACGAGTGTCCTTCTTGGGGGCCACTCTGTCTGAGACCTCACTCATGAAGTTTTTCTCAGCAGCAAGAAATAATTAGCATTTTGTGAACTTGGCAATGACTAAATAATATCTTGCAGGAGAAGAGAAAGATACTGGTGTTGATCTTTACATTATAGTGTTACATACTACAAATAGAGGCTAGCCAGCTATTGTGGGGAATTTTCAACTAGTGTTCTTTAATGCGGTCACTTTTGAAACAGAAATGAGAGTATCTCTTCGGTTGTTTCTAATTTGTGTTTTACAGTGCTCCATATTCTGGACTTTGCTCTGGACAAAACCCATATGACCCTGTGACGTACCAGAGACTGGGAGTGTAATGGTTTGTTTCTTAAATGTTATTGCAAAAGTCAACAAATCATTTCTGGAGTAAAGAAAGAGAAGGTTGGAAGCAGAGATTTGTTATTGCAGCAGATTTTCCAGGACCTAAGAAATGTAGTTTCAGAACAGAAATGACTTGCTCTTCATTTCCTGACCCACTGTGAAAACATCGCTTCTGACTTTCTCTTCATATCTCCTTCTCTGGTCTTTTGGCATCTGACAGAAGAAACAGTGTGGAGCAAAAATCTACCTGAATTTCTGTGCTACACAGGAGGTGAGTTTTTGAGCAGAGCCTTTAAAAAACTATGGTGTTTTCAGAAGAAAATATGAAAATATGTGGGAAGTCCTATTTAGGTGCCACAGGCTGGGAACGTAATGTTTTATTCCTTAAATGTTACTGCAAAAGTCAGCAAAATATTGCTGGAGTAAGAGTGTAGAAAGCTGGGAGAAGAGATTTGTTGTCACAGCAGTAAATGGAAAACTGGATGACATTTCCTAACATTGTAAGTTAAATTTTAAAGTGCAATTTTTAAAGGAAATTGAGAGAGTTGTTATTAGCTCAGAAGTTTTTCTCATTTTCTGGTGTTCATTTTGCATGTCTGAATACAAAGGAACAGCTTCCATTTTGCCAGTGGGCAGAGTGCTGTAACCCTTTGTGGGCAGCCCCAGGCAAGGGCTGTGTCTGATGTGAAGCCAGACTCCACTGAACGGAACTTGGCTGCCTTAGACCATTTGAGGATCTAGTTCATCCCTCACAGAAATTTTTTGTAACTCATTAATAGGTGGAGATTTCATCCAGTGGTCCTAAACCAAGATTAAGTCCTTTCTTTGGTGGCTGGTGAAGTGAGTAGAGGGAGCAGAGCATCACAGGTGAGCTGCAGGGCATGGGGAAGGACTCTGGGGCTCTCAGACATCAATGCTGCCTGTCCACTCTCTTGTTGTGGTTTAACTAGAGTCGTTTTGGAAGAAACTTTAGTCAAACTGAAGCACAAAACAGAATAAAGTCCTTCCAGTTTAGACTGGCATATCTGGATTTTAAGTGTTTGGTGCAAGCTTATACCTTGCCCTTTCTCAATTATAAGCATGATCCCAGGGCTTAAATATACTGATGAAAATTTGCTTGTAGACAGACCCCAGGGGTGAGAACAAATACTTTTACTGGCTGTGCTGTTGATGAGCAGCTTTGTGTCCTGTTTCTCCCTGTGTCCTTTGGCCTGTCTGATGCTGTGTGGCTTACCATCCCACCAGAGTCTGTAGGACATAACTGCTGGTCAGCACATCTATCTTAGTGGCTCTGGCAGGGCTTTCTCTTCTTGTTTTCCCTACATTTTAAAGAATTTCACCCCTTTGTCAAAGCAGACTGGAAGTTGCTAACAGGTTTAAGGTTGTGACAGATAAACAGAACACGTTCAGTGTCATCGTGTAAACTTCATCTCTTTTAGAAACCAGCAGAATCCAGAGGGTTTGTGTAGCTGTGACCTTTACAGAGATGACTGATCTAGTGACTCAGCCTGGTCACAGGGAGCGAGGACTTCTGGGCTCATGTGCTGTCAATGCCATTCCAGCACATTGCAGGAGCAGTTTGAATTTCTCAGCCAAGTGAGTAAGAAGGGGATGCTCACCAACATCTCTTTTTCAGAAAATGCCTAGAAAATGAAGAGGTTCCTGTGTCGGCCTGAACAGCACTCTGCCAAAAAGGTTTTTTGCATCTTGATGGCTGCTGCACGTCTCTTTCTCCTGGCAGGTACAGTAATCCCGCTCAAGATTAATTGCATGGATGCCAGAATCAGGCTCTGGGCATCCCCCAGCCCAGAGAGTGTCTGATGGTGTCCTGGTTTGTGCACACACAGTTTATCCCTACAGGAGCCCACTTTCCTTGTATTCTGCTCTAGAGCAGCAGTTCTTATTCTGGCCCTTTTCCTTCAGCCATTACCGGCGTTCCTGAGGTATGCTGGCCAGAGACCTACAAGTCTGGACACGATGCATACCATCTCCTGGGATGCTGGTTCAGTCTGGGCTGCAGATGAGCCAGTACAAATAAGAAAATGCATCAATGAGTGAAATGTCAGGTTTTGATTGCATTACAACCATCATCCACGTTTGGAGGTGAAAAGGCTCGTGGTTTTGTCATTATTCACTTCTTTCCCTCCTGGGTGTCTTCCGCATTTCTCCATGGTTTCTTTTCTAGTTTTACTTTGGTCACAGTAAAATAGGAGCTGTGTGCAGTTGCTACTCGGTGTCTTGGGAAAAGCACAAAGCTACTGACAGAACCAAGTTCTGCAGTAATAATTCAGGCCCCGAGTTCAACACAGTAAGCTCTGCGTCATGAACACGCTCAGCATCCTTTCACTCCACCATAAATCCCAGAAAAACAACAACGAGTTCTATGCTGGTTTTTATATTTATTTCTTTCACATCTCTTTAAGAATAGTGCAGGGCACAGAGATAATTCATGCCTCTAAAATGCACCCTGTAGGACTGGGGTCACTTCCAGCACACAGGGCTGTTAAGGAAAACTCAAACTCTTTCCAAAGAAAACCTTCATAATAAAAAGGCTGAATTAACATCTAGCTCCTGCCAAATCGATCAACTTTTTCTCAGCTTTGGATGAGAAAATCGGACATCCAAACTGATACTGGACCATGTGGACCCTAGAGCTGAACTACGTATTGATTCCTATTTGACATGTCTCGAGGGCTTCCTTTTCTTTTGAGGAGTTAGACTTGTCTTTTTATTGGTAGTGTGGGTGGTCACAATTAAATTTCAAAGGTAGCAGAAACAAGAAATAGAACAAACTTTTAAATATTTTAATCAATGCAGGGATTATGAGGACATAGGGCAGTTTTTTCTTTGGAAGCGACACTTTATTTCCCTTTTTAACTCTCCCAGTGCTGTTTGTTTACAGAAGCACACTATCTGCATGGATTTACTGGGAAGGAATGATAAATGTGTCCAAGTGTGTGTTCTCATCCTCTCACTGACTCAGTCTGCATCTCTTCTTCCCCCGACCTCACCCACACACTACTTCCTGGTTTGCTTATCAATTTTAAATAATCTGAGGGAGGGATGAATATTCAATATCTGAAAATGACTGCTAATAATATAAAAATATATTCATTGCAGTTCTCTTATTGGTCATTTTTGATGCTCACTGATTGGAAACTGTACATATTTACAGGATGCCAAGTAAACTATTTATTAAAAATCATTAAATCAAAATCTTTGAGTAGGACTTTAAAAAAATCAGTGGTACGGTACTCTCGTGGCTTCAGACCTCACCTGCCATCATGCCTTAGTCTTCTTTTCACAAGCAGAATTACATACATATTAATTAAAGCAAATGAGGCTACAGGATGCAGGTCACCAGTCCCACACCAGCCTGCTGGTAATGTTCTTTGATGTGTGAGAATAAACAGATGATTTTTTTTTTTTCTTCTGGTGATAATAAGAGAGAAACAAATAAAGTGCTATCTGTGAAGCCATGATCATGCTTTCGTTTGTCAGGATATGGAAACATAATTCCAAGTGACATTCCTGATCAGAATGGGTTTGGGCTTTGTTTGGCAATTTCTCTGTTGGTTTTTTTTCCCTAGAAAATTCTTCCGATCCATCCTGCCTGACACTGAGTGATATCGTACATCATCTCTGAGGCAATGGTTTTCGAAATATTACACTGATAACAACAGGAACATAATGGGGCCTGTGGTTGCCCTCTGCAGATTCAATCCTATCTGGAGACAATCTGCAGCACTGGAACATGCTGGGAGCTAAGTTAAACCCCAGGTGTTCTAATAGTCTGGAATGGGGCTCAATGGATCATATCCTAATATTATGTTTGTATTTCTGTAGGAAAGAAAAGAAGTACTTATTCCAGTGATAGGGCATGCCTGGCCTTTCTGCATTCTCGTCTCACTCCCTCTATGGCAGCAGTTCTTAAAAAGGCTCATAATGCAACACGTGTTTTCTGTCAGTTTGAAACCAGGGACTCATTATTTACAGCATCACGCTGGGGATCAGAGAGCCGTCTCTGCAGCTTCGCTCCTAGGGAAGCTTCCCATAGGGAAGACCTATGGGTTTTCACTGCAAGTTTAAGCTGTGGAATTGAAGTCCCTGGAGATGCTGGAATATCTGCCTTTCTGCAGAGCTGGGGCCCAGGCCCTTTGTGTCCTCACTGTACTATAATATGAGGATGGGGAGGGCTTGGTGTGCACGGGTGCTGGAGGAAAAGCGACATCCCCTTAGTTCTGAATCCTTCTGTTTTCTTTTGAGGAGTTAGTTTCCTTTGTCTCTTGGGCATTTAATTAATTAGATACTTCTGGCTTCTTGTTTTCTGTGTATTTCTGAGCCTGTCAAATGATGTTAGTGTTGGTAGGTACTCCGTGGATGGAACATCCAGGTCTGTCTTGCAGCTTGAGCCCATGTATCTTCTTCCAAATAAAGAGTCAGCAAATATCCATCATACCAGGTCATCTTCTGACCTACTGCAGGCAATGGGTTTGAAATGGGCAATGTGGCATCTTGCTCCTGGACTTGCCAGTGTCTCAATGGAAGAGTAAAGCAGAGTTGATTAGTTCTCTGATTTCCAAAGTTTACTGCTATCTCAGATGCAAAAGGCCTGAATTAAGAGGAGATGTCCAAATGGAAATCTAAGATTCATCAAGCCTGGGAAAAGCACGTTGCTAGACAGTTTGATCTTTGGAACAGCTGGTCCATTTTTCTTGCTCCCCATCCTACTCTGTGTGTGCAGGATCCTCCTGGCTCAGCTCCCTACCATCTCTGAGCACTTCTGTCTGTTGAGGAGGTACAACCATTTTCTAGATCATGAGATGACACCAAAACACCTCTGAGGAATATTCAGAGGCTGGAGGTCTGAACTGAAGAATGAAGTTTCTGAGCTTAGTCTGCAGGAGCCAAATCTGGAGAGGACTCAGAGCTGGACTTCAGTTACTTTACTGTCCACTTGCTCCAGTTGGACTCTGTGCTGACTTCATAGCCTGTGGCTTAGTGCAAAGGGGAAAGTAAATTCTGTCTAGCAAGTAGAAGCTTAGGGACTGTAGCATGCCTGCTCAGAAGGGACTTTTGACTTCAGCTGTCCTTGGAATGCCACAAGACAATTTGAAGTCATTTAGGATAAAAACAGGAGACTTTAAGCTATTACCAGCCCCCGTTTCTGTAATTGTCCATGGATTAATTGTCATTGATTTGAGTGAGTCAGAGATGGACTGTTGTATTTTGAGCAGGTGTGAATCTCCTTTACTTGAACTACAGTAGAGAAGACAATGTTTTATGTATGAAGCATGGTCTTATTGTTCTTCTGACCATGCTCCTTTTTCATAGAGATTTGGCTTGGTATGCATATGTTGAATTTATTTCTCTTAGTCAGAGCTGGAATATCAAGTCTCTGATAGTCATGTCAGAATGTGAAGTAAAAAACACCAATTACCAGCCTCACAAGGAAATGGTACTTTTTCTAGGGAGAAATGTTGTGATCCTGCTTTTCTTTCAGCACTCAAGCCTGTAATGCAACGGGGTGATTTGGTTCACTGCAATTTTCTGTTGTACATGTGTGTGGAAAAATTCACAATGACAGAGGTTTACATGCAAAACAAGACAAAGGAGTCCTGTAGCTTCATTCAAACAAAGGGAGAGGCCCATGGGACATTCCCCTCCACACACCCGTCCCCCCACCCCCTCCAGCACCTCTCAAATTGTTGGAGCCTCCTTTTAATCCTATTTTCCTAGCCACATCATCCTCTCTCTTTCCCCATTGGCTGAGGCATTTGAGAGGTACAGACTTCCCGAATTGCCTGCTACATGACCCCCCTAACATGCAACATCGCTCCCCCTCCCCCCCCTCCTTTTGTATCTCTGTTCTTGTTTAAATTCAGGGATTTTACAGGGATTTGGCTTTGGTTGAACAACATTCCCTGTCAATTTGTTCCACTCTTCTGAATTTTATGGTTCCTTTCTGTTACTATCTATTGATCTCTGGTCTTACCTACAAGCAGCCTCACACTTCTGTTTGTAGACACACTCATTCCTTTCACAGGTGACAAACATCATCCATTTTCTCCATGTCTGCCTGGTGATGTGGCAGATAGCATGCAAAATGCAAAAGTCGTATCTGCTTTGACAAGGTGATACACTTCAAGGAAAATTAGCTATAAATAAATGCCTGGAATTCTTTGAGAACAACAAGCAGGATGGCCAGCATTTAAAATGGGAATCTTTATACCAGGTTATCATTAACCCAGAGACAATGAAGATCAGTGTTCCTTTCATAGGCATTACAAATGCCTTTTCCTGAAGGCTGATGCAGCCTGCATGGGCAAGAAGGGAACATAGATAACTGTCCTCCAACACAAGAAATGAAAAAGGATAAAGGTGGATAAGCTTTGGTTTTCCCTGTGATCTAAATCCCGTTTTCTCCCTAGTTATGCTGTGTTGACCACTCTATAAAGAAGAAAACCCTATGTGGGTGTATTTTGCCCTTTGCCTTCACCCTCCTGAGGTCTGTGGAACCACAGCATCTCCTTGTAATGATGACCTTTGCAAAAGGACTCAAACCTTTCTCTCACCTGAACTGTGCTCTTCCTTACACTTCTGCCAGCGTGGATTCTCAGGCCTTTTATGGTTCTTTCCAGCAGCCTTCAGTGAAGCATCTTCAACAAGGGCCCCTGCGCTGTCCCCAGTCCCTCCAGCCAGTACCAATGGTACCATTCCATGTAAGTGCTCAGGGGGCTGTTTCAAATGTTGTCGTGGTTGTCATTGACACATTGACACCATAGATGTGACAATTTAAGTCATGTCTTTAAGCTCTCACTGCTTAACAAGATGTCCCATGTCAGCAAATCCTCCTGCCTCTGCCTGTGCATTCTCAGCAGGCAGTAAAAAACCAAGACAGTGCGCCTCAGGTATGAACCACAGCTTTGTTGATAAGGTGTGGTAATATGACCATGTGTTTGGGCCCTTGAGATCTTTAATAAAATTCCTATTGATGCAGCAATAACATAGATTTGGACACAGCAGTCCAGGGTTTCCCGAAGGGCCTCGGGGCTGTGAGAATGGGAACACAACTGTGGTCCTACAGAGGAGTGAGGAGATGGGAAGGGGAGCAGGCCCCTTCTGTGCAAGCTGCAGGATGTATCTCACCTCTGTCCTCTCCTTACAGTCAGATTCTTTAATGTTTACATGAACTTTTCTCTTCTCTACAAAATGGAGAGAGCACCTGATTGCTATGATGCAAGGAGGCTTCTTGAACACTGGGTGAGTAGATTGCTTTTCTCATTCTCATGTGTTTCTAGCAACTATCACATGAAGACAGACGGTAGGATCATAGAGTACTTAGGGTTGGAGTAGAATGGGTTGGAAGGGACCTGTGTAGGTCATCTAGTCCCACACCCACAGAAAGCAAACTGTTGGAACAACACAGAAATGAGCATCCATGTAACGATTGTGCTGTTTCAGAGTCATATTATTCAATACATAACAGGACAAAATTAAATTCTGAAGGAAGGGAAAAGCATTAAAATTTTGCAAAAATTCTTAGCCACTTTCATTTGGATTTAGAATTTTGATGACAATTCTAAATTTACAAGCAGGTCTAGAAAAAGCATTGATATACCATGTTAATAAAAATGTTACTGTTTTCTTTCCAGTTTAATATCATATTTAATGGAGAAGGATTACTTGTGACAAACTTTAAAGTCAGGTAAGGTTCTGGCTGTGTGGTGGTGTCACCTTGACCAGTCCTTTGAGCAGTCAGATTCTAGATACCCAATTCCCAGCTGACCACTCTGTTTGGGGGTTACAGAGGGGAACGAGGCTCACAGACCCCAGGGACTGGCTAGGATCACACTGGCTCTTGTGTGGCAGTGTCTCATGAAAGGATGTTGTAGCTAGAAAATGCTGTTTGGAGCAATGTTTTCTTGCACCAGATTCCCCTGTTTCGTTCCTTTTAGCCCAATCCACCTGTACTCACATCCAAACTGCGAGCAGCTGAGAGGGATATTTTACCAATTTGTAAAGATGTCATGTCTACAGATGCAGAATTTTGTCATTTTATGCCTGTTTCTTCTCTGACTTCCACAGGCACTGCTTTTTTATAGATGACAATACAGTAACATGCTGCAATGTTTGCATGTACGAATCCAATTCATAAAACAATAAGGGAAGGTTCTTTGAAATCTGGAAGAAACATATTTTGTCAGAATGCATATAAATTATAGCACTTGGTCCTGGTGGCTTCTGTAGATACACCTATGCTGAATTTAAGATGACTTCTAAGCTTTAAAGTCTGGCTTATTGTGGTCACAAGATTTTTTTTTGTCTAGGTGGTAGCAGAATGGGGCATGTTACAGTTACCTGCTACCATGAGCTAATTGTTCTATTCTCTTTTGTTTTCAGGGATAATTATCCACACCACGGTGCCCATAAGAGGACTCATGTATGTAATTTGTTATTTTCTGAAATCTTATAGACATGTATATTTTTCTTACCTCTGCATATAGGATATAGTAGTTGAAGGGTCTAAACGTTGATGCTATTGTGTTTTGTTGAAATAATTTAATTATCCTCATGAACCCCTGACAGTACTGTAAAGGCTTCTCCCACATGTCAGGTCCCTGTAACACTTAAAACAAGAGGCTCTGTTTTAATGAGCACACTGGGCTTCTGCTAATTGCTTTCTTTAAAAAACAATCTGTGCCTGTTGATTCTAACCAGTTTCTAACTTTCTGTGTCTTTCCATGCAAACTGAAGGGGAAGGTAAAGCAGATGTCACAAAGGTAAGGTTATAAACTGGATTTCCATAGTTTGTACTGATTTAATTTCTAAGGGAGGAGGAATTGTATCCCTCCATGGCTCTTTGAATTTCAGAATGACCAGAAAAGCAGACATGGAGATCAGAACCACAGGAATGCTTGACTCAGGGAAACGCGTTTGAGCATCCAAGGTTTCCTTTTCACACCCCAGGTCTTGGGAGATTTACAGTGCTTCCACGACAAGGGGTGAGGTTTGTGCTTCCCTGTAAGAGCTGGCCCTGAGCAGGGTCCTTCACTGGGGCCAGAACCATGCGTGGACAATGCACAAGAAGGATACCAGGATGAATCCTGCACCTCCTTTGTAGGAAATCCTAATTGCCTTCTGGCCCCAGGCCAGGAGAAGAAGGTGAATTCCCATCACCGACAAGGGGCTGTGGATGGTTTAGAAAGACCATGACGAGTGGTGGACAGCTGTGTGAATTGAAAAATCTTCAAACACCCCAGCCCTAAGGAGCTCTCACTCATTAGCCCTCAGTTAAATTAGAGGTCCATGAGGTGATCCATCCATGGCTTCTTGCAATTTTCTGCCTTGCCTTAAGCCACTTGGAGATGTCCAAACTTTCCAGAGTCAGCAAAAAGAACGAAAGCTGTTCTGAGAAGTGAAATCCACCAGAGATACTGAAAGTGGATGGTTAAATCTTGGTTTTCCAGAAAGCCACGGAGTCACAGGGTGCTCAAGCACCTCACTGTTTTAATACTGGCTCTCTGAACTTTAAGCACTGAAAAACCCTTACTTGTGACAGAGATGTTCCTTTGCCCAGATAACATTATTATTAGGAAACCTTTAGAGGCATATACCATGAAACTATAGAGATTCTTGTACCTGTATTCCCAATATCTTCTACTTTAGAAAGCATTTCCTCAGTGCTGCACTTACGGTGAGAAAAATACATACATTATCCAATTCAGTGTAATTATCTGGGCTACTCCTTCACTTTGTAGCCACTTCTATTTGTGAAACGTTACTAACATGGCAGCCTTGTTTGTGTATTCTCTTTGTAGCTATGCCTGTAAGGCCACTGTAAAGGCCCTGAAAATACAAGAAGTCTTGAGTCTCAAGATCAAAGATTTGTTGAATGACACTTACAAAGAGGGAACATTTTCCCTGTATGTGAAACCTGAAGATGTGGCTGTGAAGTCAATAGGTAAAACTTCACTGAAATCTCATCGGAAATCGCATACTTTGTAATTCTGTCTATAAGTGTTTTTTATCAAATGTTTGTTCTGTGGACAGGGTAGGCTAGAAAACATCCTTACAAGTAACCGGACTGACCTTGTGTGGTGACGGTCTGTAGAACATCATGCAGTGACAGCGATATCAAAAACTTGGGTTCCAGACAAACAGAGACAAGTTCAAACATGAATCCTGGAGCCCAGGCAGGTCTGAACCCCTTTGCAACAAAGGCAGAGTAAAGCTGATGCAGCTACAAATCCAGGACCTCCTGGTGGTGGCGAGTACTCCAGGGAGACTGTGAAACCAAACAACCAAACCAAATCTACCTGCCAGAGTTCTCTTAATGCCTGTGCATATTGGACCAATTCTCAGATGGAAAATAAGTACTTTGTTGGTTTGGTTACCATCTCTGTTCTTCCTTAAAATACAGGAGTAAACCAGAGGTGGGAGCTAACAGACTATACCTGAGATTCAAAACCACATTTTATAGCAACACTTTACAAAATATCAGTTGCAGATGATAAATCAACAAGCCTGGAGGAATGAGGGGTGATGTGAAGCTCTTTCTGATCGATTAGAGAAGCCTGAAGGGCATGCTGTCACTGAATATGGTTTGTGATGCTGGAAACTCTCTACCTGAGAACTGACCTTGTCAGATGAAAGAGAAAAAATTGCAGAAGAGATTAAATATTTAAACAACATGTTTTCATACAGACTGTAAACCTGTAGAATGCTGATGTCCAGTCTGTAAATCAGAACTCATTCTCATCAGGAAACCAGGTCCACAGGACAGCTGGGTCCCTGTGTGTCTGGGGGTGGGGGGGTGGTGTCTTCTTTTTGACTATTGAGTCTTTGTAAAGAGCTATTATTTATTTCCTTCTTAGCACTAGTGGGTTGTTCAGAAAGATCTTCACTCACAAGGTACAAGGGGAATTATTCCTGGCCTGTAACAAGTCCAGCCTCTAAGACAGAAGTCAGCTGCAGGAAAAACCCTCTGCAGTCTGCTCAGAGGAGCTGGTGAGTGACAAGACATCTTGTATTGGTTCTTCCATGGAAAACAGGGGAGAGCAGCAGGTTTTGTAATGGAAAATCAGATGGCAGTCTGTCACAGCACACAGCAGTGCTGCGCCAAGGAAGATGCAAAGAAATCCAGGTCTGGTCCAGCACAGACTGCTGGAAAAGGGTGTGGCATCATTCCCATCACCTGCAGGGAGAACCTGCTGGCACCACAGGGACCTGACTTGCTGCTTGGGCAGGAAGGGGAAACCTTGCCCCATAGCATTTTGTGTCTTCTCTTAATGGCTCCTCCCCTCCAGTACCTCAAGGTGTGTTTCACATGGCTCTGGCATTTGGGCTCTGACCCCCTCTGCTGGGTGAGTGCTAAGTCAGATCTGACTTAAAAGTCCATTTAAAGTTGGGTTAATGAATTGCATTCTTAGCTACCTGAGTGGGAAATACGAGGAATATCATGGTTATCTATGTTTTCTTGTAACAATGTGCATTGTTTTAATTTTTCAGTGAAATTAGTATTGAACTTGAGCAAGCTTTTTGGAAGAAACCAAACATGACTGAATGCAAGTTACTGGAAAAACTTCCAAATAGTATTCTAGACCTCCAAGATATCAAGCTAACAGAAGGTATGGCACCAGATACTGCAGTGACACAGTGAATCACAACAAAAATAGTTGTATTGGGATAATGCTCACCTTGCACATCTGAAGAAGCAATAAGATTGTTTTTGTGCATCCTGCACATCTGGTGATCTTAAAGGTTTTTTATTGTTGATGAATTATGCAAGTGCTTCCAAATTTTCTATCAAATCCCGTGTTTTCAAAGCCTACACTTAGATTTATAGCTAAGTGAGTAACTAGTGAATAATGTGGCAAGTTTTGCCTGCTTATACGCTCTGTTATCACATCAAAACAGCTCACAGTATCTCATGGAAAGAAGCATAAATCAGTGCCTGGAGTTGAAAAACTGGTGCTGTAATTCATGTGAGCTATGAGATTACCTCTACCACCTGTTTATACTTTTTTTTAAACTATGCCAAACAGTAGTTTGAATGGTGAACAAACCCAATACCAGAGCTTATCCTAATCCTCAGCAGTGCATCAAATAATAGGTCATGGAAAGATATCTGGAGTTGCACACAGTCTGTCTGACTCCCAGGGTGTAAAATCTGCTTCTATACAAAAATTATAGAAGGATGATGAGATGATGAATGGCAAATACAAATACAGAATTTGCTTTTGCTGCTGTACCGGGTAAGCAGCATTAGGGACAGAGGCAGATCATGTAATTGTTATTTGGAACTCACAAATTCTTGTAAAAAACCAAGTTAGAACTAAATATTATTTGCAGATAGTATTTATAAATCCAAAAGCAGGTGACCGTATTCTTTTGAAAAGTACATTATTTTCTTTAAAATACAGTCTGAGATATGCAGATTTTACTTAGAAGTTTTTACTGGTTTCATTGACATGTTGAGGGTTTATTGACTAATTCTTAGGACATAAGTTCGTAATAGATCAGGAGCATTAGAGAGACACATGTAGCTGTATGGTGAGACAGAGAGCTATGCCACATAAGTCTTCTGCACTTCCTTTTTTTTCAGAGAATGCACAAGATGTTGTACAGCATATTTTATACCTCTTGCCTGATGCAACACTGCATGCAGAAGAATTAGAAATCATTGCAAGGAAAATTTCTGATATCGTAGAGCTTGCAGATATGAGTGTGACACTTGCAGAGACTGTGTTGTCTATACTAGACTATATTCTGCTGCAAGAAATAGAAGATGAGAACTTTAGAAAAATAACTGATTGGTAAGTAAGACAACTTGTGCAGAAGAGGCTTCCTAAGCTGAAATGGCACCATGGTGTAATTTATTCAGTCTATTAAAATACCATCACTGCAGCTAGCAACTTCTGTACTTTGATCTTAAACATATTTGAGGTTTTACCAGCAGAAATTGGTTATTGTGTGGTCAAAGGTGCTTTTAGCAGAACCTATTCTGCAGAAATCACCATTCCAGTGTTGATCCCTGTGGGCATCCCAGCCTGGAGGCAGCCCAGGGATTGCCCAGCTGCCACCTCCTCTAGCAAGGACCTTTGTGGCTTGGCAGGGAGGGCTGTGGGCAGTTCAGCATGGAGACACAACTCTCTTCCACCCTCTACCCTTGCTAATAAAGACTTTTTAAACACAGCCATTCAATGTTAGTCTTCAAAATATATACTTAGGATCCTGCATCCATGATGTGATTCTCACACGTGCTAAAATCAAGATTCTTGACTTTAAAAACACCTCTACTCTTTGAGGCCTTAAAGGGAACTCAGCTGCCTGTTTTCGAATGCCTGAGCAGAGCACTGTCCAGAGCAGTGCAGCCAACCTTGACAAGGGCAAATGCAAGGACACAGAGTTTACCTATTCAGAGTTTTGCTTGACAAGCCCCTGAGCAGCAGCTCTGCCTTCAGAGCATATCCTGCCTAAGGTGGTGAGGAGTTGGAGTATGGACTTCTAGAGGTTCCTACCAGACTAAAGCGGCTCTAATATTTCATCTCCTGGTACAATTAGGTGATTGAAAATAATCAAATTAGCAGATTTTACAAGTTACTGCCTTGAAACTGAAGTGCAGTTTTTGACTGGGTGTGGATTTTGACTAGAGTCTTCTCAGAACCTCTTTCTATTGTCTCCGCAGGAGGGTATCTCCCACCTGCCAGAGGCCACTAAATCGTGCCAACTCAACTGCCCACCACCATCTGTGCCTGTGCAGACAAAGTGCCATCTACCCCCAAATGAACCCATTCTGCTCTAGTGCTTGCTTCTTGTTATCATAAATCAGAGCAAAGACTTTTAGTCTCTTGGGTGTGAATTATGAAACCAGCAGAACATTTCAAGAGTTGTATTTTTGTTTTCTTTCTGTTGCTCTTGTTGAAGTATCCTGAAGATGACTGAGGAGATGGGCTATAAGGTTCTCTACACAGAGAGAAATATATCAGTCCTAACTACATCCTTGGCCCTCTTAGTGCTGCGTCCAGATCCCAGACTGTTTGGAGGACTGGCCTTTGGGATTACCTCCTACAACAGAGGCGTGGATCTCAAGGTGAGAGCCAAGTATCACCTCAGAGACCACTGACTAAACCAGACAATCCTCCTGCTCTTTTGTCTCATTTTGAATTTGACCTGAGGATGGCACGTCTGAGCATGTCATCTCTCTCCTGCAGATCAGTGTACAAGAAAACCCTTTCAGAAAGGCTTTGGCCTCGGTGTTTCTGCCAAAATCCCTGAAGAACTTCCTAGGGATCAAGTACTCTGACCCAGACAGGCGTTCAAAGATACAGTTCAAGTTTTTTGGCACTACTTCACTTTTTCTGGTAACTACAACTCCCAGCAAACCCTAACACAGCAGGAATGGGCTCAGCTGTTCTCCGTGCCTACAAAAGAAATTCCAACAGCATCGTCTCTTCAGGGCACATTAGTATCAGACTGATGGAGGGATGTGCAGGCAAAATGTACTCAGGCAGCAAAACCTCTGAGGCAAGGATGCTCTGAGAGGTGCCTATAGACCTTAACTTTTTTTTCATTTTCTGTAGCTGATGTTATTTTAGTCCTTCTGCTCTGCAGGAAAAGAACATACCCTAACTTTCTCTGATAGTAAGCATGATGCGTAGCATATGCCAAACATCACAAAAATAATTTCAAGACATAGGTCTCCATTGAAATAATATAGCAGAAGGATTTATGACTATTCTAGTACTTATTATAGTTTCTTAAGGACAGGTGGGTATAATTTAGAAAGGGAGACATTTCTTTGAAATGATAGCTCATACAGTGCTCGTACAGCTAAACAATGCTCTGCACAACAAAGGAGCATTCACAGCTGTGTCTCCTGTTTAATGAGCTTAATGATGTACAACCAAATGTTTAAATGTACTGAAACAATTACACAGCTTTCTCAGTCCAGCTGGTGCATCTGAAACTCAGTCCTGCTTTAGCTGATGTGGAGACTGTCCCTGAGCTGCAGCTTACTATGTGTTTTAATGACATAGCAAGTAGCCAAATTACTTCAGTCATCCCATGGAGTTTACCTGATTGCCATTTCCAAGGAATATAGTTTAAAAAAAATATATAGAAATGAGAGCAAGAAAGAGCTTGGATTCATTCTGCATGTGTGTTTTTTTTCCCCTGCAGGATGACAGTTTAACGATGGAGAGGTTGAACACTTACGTTGTGAGTGCCAGCATTGAAAATGCATCAGTTCAGAACCTTAACGAGCCTGTGACTGTTACTCTCCACCACATAGACCAGAACAGGGTAGGTTATGTTCCTTTCATCAGGGACAAAGTGAGACAAAGCTGACTTCACTTACCCTTTCAATAAACTGGGAACAGGACAAATAAACTTTAAACACTTTGCTGCCTGACCTCTCCATGATACATGGACCCAAACTTCAACTGACCACACAGATCTCAGTGTTTAGTAATTCTTGCAGGTCGCTAAAGCTTTTGTCCCCACTCTAAATCCATGCTTAGCAACAAGGAGCATTTTTATTGTTTCCTTGTTCTGATTTAGACAAATTTTTTTCAAGGAATAGTTTATTTGCCAAAAATAATAGGTTTTGGATTGGACTGAAATGATTTATCCTTGATTTGCATTTGGAAAATAGGTTAAGTCATCAAAGCAGAGGAGCTTAAAAAACCCCAAAACCTTGCAAAGATGTTTTCAAAATCAAAGTGTTTTGTTTTGTTTCAGAAACTGGAAGTCTGTTTTATTTTTAAATGGACATGGGTAAAATTTATTGATTTAATTCCTCCTTAGCATATTTGTGCTGCCAATGTTTAAGGCCCAGCATCCACATATTACAAACCCGAGGGAGAAGAAAATTTTTCGATAAGCTGAACTTGGTTCAAGTTTGAGTTAATAAGGACTTGTAGTTGCTGCTTTCATGGCAAAATGCTCTTTCCATTCAGCAAATATATACCCAGAAATTTCACCTAGATATCCCCTCTCTTCTGTCATTTTTACTCCACCAGGCCATCTGGCACCTTTCAGATTTTTTCCTTGACCTTTTAAAATTATCTTAATTAAATATTTAATGAGTTATCATCTAAACCTACATCTTTGGCTGTGTGCCTAATTATATATGACAGCCTACAAATCACACAACAGCTTATCTGTTAGACTGGCTTCCTGTAAACCCTGTGCATTATTAAACTTTATTAATGATGTAATAATAATAAAAGTAAATGAATCTGTGCCTTGGAAAAGTTTGCTACAGCATTATGAGTAATAAACTAGAATGTCCCCAAGAGAAATCTTTGCACTGAATATCCATTTACACCTGTTCAGCTCTCACTTGTCTTCCCTGCCTGGTTTCAGAGAGGGGAATTACTGAAAATCTAAAGTAAACATTTCTTGTAGGGTTTTTGGTTTTTTTTGATGTATCAAATCTCAGGTTGTTATTCCAGGTCTTAGTCATAACTTCACCAGTAATTTGGTGTGACATCTCAGGCACCACATGAACCTGATGAGATTAGACACAGAAATTGGCCTCAGGTGAATGATTTGTCAGATTTGCTGCTGTCCTTAAAAGACTACAACGTATTGAAAGATACACGTAAAACTGGGGAAAATCACTAACTCGCAGGATTTCCCTTGGTAAAGGGGAAGGCAAAAAGTGTGACTCTGCTAGTTTAGTGCCACAGGTGAGATGGCCAATACCCTGGCTGGCTCCCCAAGCCCAAGTGCCCAGCTGCCCCTGACCTCGTGGCATCTCCACTCACGCACAGACCCCCTGCTGCACCACACACAAATAATCATGGATATGAGTGGGCTTTGCTGCCAAGCAGTGCAGGGGAAATCAAATCCAAATGACTTGGTCATACACCCCAATCAGAGGTGAGATACACCATCTGAAAGTGCAGATGGAGTACAGATGTCCTAAATAAATGTCACAGTCTCCTTTCTTCTCTTTCCAGGGCAATGCAGCAGTGCACTGTGTCTTTTGGGACTTTGGGAAAAACAGTAAGTGTTACTTGCCGAGCTGGCTCTGTCCCCAGAATCGCAGCAGCTTTGGCTTTTCGACATTGCACCTTGAAACCTGAGTTTGTGCTGCTGCTTTGTGTTGATGTCAACACCTCAGTACTCAGTGTTATCACCAGGGATATGGGTATGACATTGTGCAGTGCTGCCTCTGCATGAATAAGAGGACTTCACCTAAGAAAAAGGCAGAAATGCAATGAAACATCAGATGAATTCTTGCTGTGACTTCGGGGAATACAGCAGGGGCTTTGCTGGGGCCAGGTCTTTAAAATGGCTCAGTCACAAGACAGAGAGAGATAATTGTAAATTGGGTTAACTCAGAGCATGTGGGAGAGGTTTCCTCTGCAATTACTAGGAGTAGAAATTATTCATTTCTTTTTAATCAGAAGCTTAGCTTCTGAATATGCAGACTACATAGATAGGGTCATATTGTTCAGTCTTACCAGCGACTTCTTCAGCACTGCGCTCTACCTAAACAAATCCTCTGCCCTGTGCATGTTTCTTTTCTTCTGTTTCCACCTCCTCGAGCACAATGTAGCCCAGCACTGGGTCTTTATCTGTGTGTGCAGATTTGTAAATGACTCTAAATATTTTTTCATTCCACCAAAAGGTTTCATCCAAATTTTGAGGTTCTCAGGTGACTACAGAAGATGTGTTTTCATGTGAAATCTCACTTGTGTGCTGCTAAATGACCCTGCAATCTGTACTAACTTGAGCTCATCTTCACACACTCTGTGTGCTGCAC
This sequence comes from Parus major, assembly GCF_001522545.3. Lineage (NCBI taxonomy): Eukaryota > Metazoa > Chordata > Aves > Passeriformes > Paridae > Parus > Parus major. Next base: position 97,836 of record NC_031772.1, read on the forward strand.
AGCTATAAATGACGGAGGATGACTAACTCTGCTTAAAAATCCTTTTTCTCTGTTGCACAGATGGACTGGGTGGTTGGAATACATCGGGGTGTGAAATGGAATATACAGATATGAATTATACAATCTGTTTTTGTAACCACCTTACCCATTTTGGAGTCTTACTGGTGAGTACTCTGTGAGTCATCTCCCAGAAAGTCCCGTGGCACTAAACAAAGTCATCACTAGCTTTGGAAAAGAAATGGGAGATGCATAGCTATACAAGCTCTTAGATGTCTGCAATTTTGCCAAAATGAGCAATAACAAAAAACCCAGTTATGATAATTTGACGGTATAAAGTCCTTTAAGTGTCACTTGCTTCAAGGCAATTTTGTTTTACATATGTAGCTTGTACTTCGAAGTGTAACTTAATCAACCTTAATGTGTTATTTACTGTGTTGGAAGTACTGTGTTAAATTTACTAACTGCCAGTGACAACTAATGACATTACTTTTTGAAAGTTTTATCTATGCTGCATCAGAAAGTGAAGTTTAGTATAAATATGGGAGATCTCATTATCTATCACCTCTTATTGTGTGCTAGAAAACTGCCTCTTAAAGCAAAATGTCAAAAGCTGGGATGAATGCCTGAGAATGGGCTGCAACAAAGGCAAAGAGACAGGGGAGTTCTAGGCAAACCAAGTAGATTAAATTAGCTATTCCCAGTAGGATACAGCCCACACGATGGGGTGGGCCCCACCTTTGCCTTTGGATGCTTCCCCTAGAGGTCAGCATGACCCTGCTCCAGAGGCAAAAGCCCTCCTGGGAGTAAAACTGTGGCTTACAGAAGGGAATTGAGATTCAGATCTCAGACACTGGTTCAAGTTCCAGACACTTTGTCAAGTTTTCATTCAAGTAAGAAGAATTCAGCCTGAGTTTCAGATCACACCTCTTACTGTCACTTTGGTAATTAGTACAACTACAGGTCTTCAACAGCACCGGCCATGGGACATCAGAGATGTAGGTTACCAGTCTGTGGTTCAATGTTTCATGAAATAGAAGAGAAGCTGTTTCAGGGAACAACAAAATCCCCTCAATGTTCCTCCTGGTAGCAGCTGTGGAGAAGCAGGGCCAAGCCTCCTGTCTGATTTTCCAGTGGTGCTTTCTGGACAGGGAGGATCTACTATGCTCCAAGACATTTAGCAGGTTTGTGCAGGTCCCAAGCACGGCAGCTGCCACTGAAACAAAGCAGTTTCTCCTACAAAGTGAGCTCCCGGTGGAATAATTTCGGTAAGATCCCAGAATCCATGTTCAGTTTGTCCTTTCTGAAGAACATCTTTTCTAGCTTTATGCCTTATTGCTGGATACTTTAAATACTGCTGGTTAATTTACCATTTGCTAGTTTGGATATTCTGTGGGACTATACAATAAGAAACACATAAATATATTAATGGAAAATCTCTAAAAGTAGCAGTAAGCAGTACAGTAATTTCACAATATGAAAGTGTGGAAGGGGATTTTCTAAATCCGTCTTGGCAAACAACAGTGTTTCTTTTATCTTGTAACACAGGACTTGGCCCGGACAGAAATAGGTGTCACGCATGATCATATATTAACTCTGATAAGCTATGCAGGATGTGGTGCTTCTTCCCTTTTTTTGGGAATAACGCTCATGACATACCTAACCCTTGAGTAAGTCTGATCCTTTTTCTTACACTGATTTTAATATTTTGGCAATAAGGAATTTGCAGCAATTATCAGAATGTTTGTTAATATTTGATGCTGTGATGCATAAGAGGGAAGACTGAGAGCTGACAATACAAATATTGCTTTATTTTGACATCTGTTGTGAAATCAGAGAGATTTGAGTACTCATACTTCAATACAAGCACCTGTCTGAACTGTTCAGCAATCTTTATGTTCCTAAATTTCACAAAATCATTGCATATTTTGGATTAGAAGGGATCTAAAAGGCCCTCTAGTTCCAACACCCTGCCATTGGCAGGGACACTTTCCACTAGACTGCATTGCTCCAAGCCCCATCCAATCTGGCCTTGAACACTTCCAGGGGATGGGGCAGCCACAGCTTCTCTGGGCAGCCTGTGCCAGGGCCTCCCCACCCTCACAGTAAAATGTCTGTAAAGACTAAAACTTTCTGTCATTTCAAAAATTTACCCCTGGACATGGGTGAGATATTACATCAAGAATCTGGAATATTCCTGGGTATAGGCTGTAAATTGGATGATGCAATTCGATGATAACCTTGTGGACTTGCCCTTCTTTTTAGGAAGGTGAGAAGAGACAACACCTCAAAAATCCTCCTCAACCTTTGTGCTGCACTGCTGATGCTGAACATGGTCTTCCTCACCAATTCCTGGCTGACCTCATTCAACCATCCAGACCTCTGCATTACTGTGGCCATGCTACTCCACTATTTTCTTCTTGCAGCATTCACGTGGATGTGCCTGGAGTCTGTCCACTTTTATTTGGCTCTCGTCAAAGTTTTCAATGCTTATGTCCCAAAGTACATCCTAAAATGCTGCATTGCTGGCTGGGGTAAGTAGACTGATTCCCTCTTCACTTTTGTGCTTGTCAGCTTCTGTCAGATTGGGGCATATTTACAGAAGTGAAGACACTGAGCTAGCAGAAATGCAATGCACACCCTGCGCTACAAGGATGGATCTCTTCTCCCAGGCTGTTCAGCTTAAATTTCTTCTGTGCCAGGAGACATTAGCAGAGAATGCTTGTTGGTCCTTGCACAGTCATATGCAACTGAAAGTGGGTGTAAGGCACTGCTTTCCTACCCTTCTTCTCTTTACAGGATGATTTATCATGGTACCTCATATGAGTGGGTCTGACTGTGGCAGCAATGCTACCCACAGCCTTCACCCCTGTGTGGGGATGCTCAAAGGTGATTTTACCTCTTTCTCCAGGCCTTGTGTCCATTTCTAGCATTCTCTTTCTGATTCCCATGCACAGAGTGGATTTGGCTTTCATTCATCACTCTCCCAAGGAATTCCCTTGACAAGTATCAGAGACTTGTTTGGGAGAAACATACCAAAAAGAACCCAAATTCTGGTTCACCTGTTAGAAAAGGTGTTATCAGAGGCACTGACCTATATCAGAATTTTGGCTGTATTATTTGGGTCACCATTAGATGCTGTTTTAAGCTGGGTTTTGGGGGTTTTTTTTTGCTCTTGCATAGTGTGCAGTGCATTATCATGCCTATCCTCAGATCTGATGTCATACAATTGTTCTCAGGGGCAGCCATCCTTGGTGGTGCTCTTGGCAGTAGCTTCTCTCTACAGAAAAGCCAGAACTGAAAAAAATCTGGGAAATATGTGAAAGTGAAGCCTGATAAAGCACTGCCTGGGAAACATCTGTCTCTTTGAGTTCTTAACACAAAGTGCTGTAGTCTGCTTATCCTTCGACAATCAAGTTTTGTAATAATCGGTTGGTTTTATTTTACCAGATTGGATCCCTTCTAGAGATGTTTGAAGACTCACAAACATTTTGCAAACACACATATTTTTATGCCTACTCATTTGTAATTTGCATAAATAAGGAGATTAAACCTGCTATGCTACACATTTAATTACACTTGTTTCGGAAGGAGCTTTGGGGGTAGAATTTGATCCAAAGATGCACACATCTGCTGTTAATTATGTATCAGAGATTATCTGACATCTTTCCATATTCTCAATTTTTTTTATTTTGAAACAAACTATTTATTTATCTTTGCTTTCTACATTAGGAATACCAGCTATTGTAATTGCCTTTGTGCTCATTATAAATAAGGACTTCTATGGCAATGGGTCACTCTCTGAGATCCATCCTTACAGCAATTTGTAAGTATAATACTTTAAGCTTTTTGATGGTCACCAGAGTATTTGAAAAACACAAGAAATAACTAGAAATAACTAACTTTTGTCTCCTCTCCCCCATCTTCACCCTCTCCTTTTAGTGGTTCTGGTTCATAGGAACATGGCTACTACGTGAAGTAATTTTCGTATCAGTGAATTGGGCTTGAGGAAAGGGATGGTTTCTGTCAGTCAACTTCATTTCTATTTTCTGTGAATTTCTTTCTTTGCATTAACCCAGTCTAATGGGATATTTGCTTCTGCATGTTCTGGGTTTCTGGCAAACTCTAAAAGCACAATAATTGCTCCAGTATTTTGCACATTTCCTTCTGGTTTTTTGGTTTTGTTGTTGTTTTTGGTTTTTTTTTTTAATATCAATTCACAACACTGTCTCATCATTATTTCAAATAGTTTTATCTCAATCATCTCAACCTCTTCTCTTTTTCAGTAGGAAAACACTGCTTTCTTTCATTCTTTTTAAAAATGCTTTTTATAGCAGAGAATGCTTCTATTTCTTCACCTGCTTCTTGTTTAGCACAATCATTAGTTGGTCCACAATTACCTGGAATATTTGAACTTTCTCCCACTAGAGAGGGAAACACATACCCATGACACCTCAAAAGGAAAATTATTCCCCATCTTTAACAAAAAGAACTAAAGAAAAACAAGAAGTAAAATTCACTAATTTATGTCTAAGGAAAAGCTAACCAGTGGTATGCTATTATTTAGACCCCTAATTAAGTCATATTCAACTTGGTTTCCCTAAGGCTGTATGTCTTTGTGTTTATACACTATTAAGTTGTGACATAATTGTCAGCTTTATCTGAATTTTCCAGAAATATCCATGTCTTAAAGTCACTGAATTTCCATAACATCCATAAAAAAGGCGAGTGCAGGGATTCTATTAATGTCCTCACTGGGGGGAAATAACGGGTGCTAGGGAATGCCCCTAACTAGGTGTTGGAGAACTATACAGAATGCTTTCTTTAGGAACCAGACTTCCTGAGTTTCTCCCTCACAAAATTCCTTATTGAATACACACCTCCCTTTCTTGCAGTTGCTGGATCCAGGACAACACAGTGTTCTACATCTCTGTTGTGGCCTATTTCTTCTTAATATTTTTGATGAATACAGCCATGTTCATCACTGTTCTCCTTCAAATCCACTCTGTGAAAACAAGGACACAAAAGACTTCCAGATTCTGGAAACAGGCTGTTCTCCAAGACCTCAAAAGTGCTTTCAGCCTGATGTTTCTTTTGGGCTTAACTTGGGGCTTTGCCTTTTTTGCCTGGGGAGCAGTGAGGATATTTTTCTTGTATCTCTTCAGCATTTTTAACACCTTGCAAGGTAATTTCTGAATGGAGCTATGCTATAAACACAAGGCTTTAAGGATGTGAAATAAAAATAAGTCTGTAATATCATGTCACTCAAGCATGGGTGAAGAGGAGAACTAATACAACTTTTGCATTACAGCTTCATGTATTTTAAAAGGAAAGCTCTGTTGCAGTGGGATGACAGTGTTGTTCAGATAACATTGCTGTGATAGGTAGACTATTAAAGACATGAATTCATGCCTTGGAAACACGGGTCCCAATAACTGCGCCTTGTCAGGAGCTGGCATGATCCTTTTCTGGGCATAAAAATGATTGACAGAATCCACATCGAATCGCAGGGTATTCTTAAACCAAATCTGCAGAAAACTCTTCCTGTCACCCTTTCATATGCACAAAGAAGTCAGTGCAACTCTGGGCCAACATGATTATAAAATCATAGGGTGGCTTGGGTTGGAAGAGACCTTAAAGATCCTGATGCTGGGCCAGGAGCGCTTTGCCCACGAAGAACACACTGCTATCAGTGGCATGACAAAAGTTTAGAAAAGAGGCAGCAGGTTGGAGAACAAGCATGAAAACCCATGAATCTCTCCTTTCTTCTTTAGGGTTCTTTATCTTTGTGTTTCACTGCCTAATGAAGGATGAAGTAGTGAAGCAGTGCCGAGTATACTTCTGCTGGGGAAGATTTTGTCTGAGTGGTTATTCTGGTAAGCACTGAAGGGATTTGTTTAGTTGACTCATAAACCTTTGTCTGCTACTGGTGTCACATTTGTTCTGCATTAAGAAATAAAGCTCCTCTCAACAGCCCCAATGCATTGCATTGGATAATTGTTCTTTAATAGGTCTTTATCCTCTTGTGTTAACTGCTCATGTGATATGATGACAGGGTGATAGCATGCAGGAAAAACTGCAGATTTTCAAAACCTATTTCAGCTCGGTCTCTTAATTCTGTTCTTACATGCCATTCAGTGTTCCCTTATGTGAGCCATATTTTTTGGTGACTTTCCAGTCTTCATAAAGTTGAGATTCAGAAATTTATGCAGAATACTGGGCATACTAGTTGCTATTTCTTTTATGTGCAGGAGCTGGATTTGCTCAGCCTGGGAAGGAGAAGGGAGATGTCTTGCTGTCTTTGTCTATCTGAGGGGTAGTCACAAAAAAGATATGGATTTTCAGAGGTGCACAGCAAGAAGACAAAAGGCAATGGACACAAGCCACAAGTGATGGAAATTCACGTTATTTATAAGGAAACACTTTTTTTTACTAGTTGGGTGGCTGTGACCCAGAGAGATGGTGGGGGAAGTCCCTCTCCATGAAGAGTCAAAATTCAGTTGGACAGATGCCAGGCCAACTTGACCCCACTCTGGGCAAGAGTTTGGAGCGAAGACCTCCAAAGGCCCCTTCCAATCTAAATTATTCCAAGACTCTTCTGTTTGCCAGCTCAGCAAGAAATAGCCTGTGTTGCGGTTTATTCCGGGCTACTCCAGTGACGTTGATTTTTTACAGAAACATGGATAACTCTGTGTGTCTATCAAAATGAAAAGATGTTATGAATGGGTCTAACAAAGGAAAAGCTTAACCAGTTTGTTTCCAGGAAACCATATTAAAAATCCTGTATTAATACCTGTGTCTTGTGCCCAGCATCCTGTTCTGCTGAGGAAGAGGCAGCTTTCCATTTGCAGAAGGGCAATTCAGCACAAGCGCTCTCAGTAGCAAGCAAGAGTGTTCTCCCTTGATCAGGAGCCAGCTCAGTGTTGATCACACTATAGTCACAATAAGGACAACGTTTCAGTTCCTACCCTTTGTGTGACTCCTGCCTCCTTCTTTGTGTCCTTATCAAATTAATATTACTAGACTGGGTCCTCAAGGGGAAATAGAACACTGAATTGCTGGTATCCAGCCTCATCTGCACAAGTGTGATGGACCTAATGTAAAAATCAACATTGTGCACCGTGTGGCCCCAGCCTCCAGGCAGGAATAAAGATGGCACAGGAAGCAAGCGCAGACCATTCCCTTCTGTGTTCTCTGGTAGTTTGAGATGTTGCACCTGTACAGAATTTTATTACTGCACCTTCCATTCTCTGATTTCAGGCTGGAGTGGGTCAGGTGCAACTGCTGGATCTACACCAAAGCATTTAAACCACAAATCACCATCCCAGGCTTTGCAGAGTCTACATTCTAATGGAACGAGTTCAACTTTCAATGCAGATTTTCTTCCCAGGACTTCTTCAGATACAAATTTTAAGATTGGTAAGAAAAACTATGCGTACACTGCATAGACTATAATAGATATATATCATAATAAATTCCATATGGTGACAGCAAAATCCTAACTAATGGAAAGAAATAGGAAACCTTTCATGGCTTAGTCTGTGCCAGGCTTCCATTTGGGGATTAATGGGAACATTACAGATGGCTTTTGCTATATTTGGGAAAATAAAAAATCTCTTAAAATCCTGGGAGGGCTCCTCTCCAAAAGGACAGGAACTCCCTGCTCAGCTGCTCCTTAGGCACCTGAGGAATATTCTACCCTCTGCCAGCTGACTGATGCTCACATAGGACCTATTCCCAGTTAGGGAACACTACAGTCTTGAGATAGACTCTGGTGCTCTCTAACTGGAATTGCATCCCCAAAAGAGCAAAGATCTTGGGAATTTCAGAAAGCTAAACAGGTGTGAGCCTCTTTAAACCAGAAGAATCCCAGCAGAAGGTTTTGCCTTCAACGATGGAGAAATTATTGCAGAGCTATATTCTGAAAAAGGAATAGCACCAAGCATTCCTGGTTGTTTTTGGAAAAATGCTGATTTCTATTATTTCCCCAAAGACATTAAAACTTCATAGGCAAGTTCTTTCTAAATACATTAAACCAAGTTATTATAATTCAAAAATGTTCCAAATCCTTTCCCACAGCTGAAGTCCATTGAAACTCTGGTGCTGTATCTCCAGAAGATGAGACCAACCACCCTTTTTCACAAAGAAAATTCATGGATACATGGATCCACAGAAAGTAGGATTTTTACACTGATACCGAATTTGTTTTCCTCTGCTTTTCTAACGATGGTTCCTTTTGAGACTTGTAGAAACAAACATAGTTCTAAAGAATAGCTTCTAATGTACAGTTATCACTCTGGACACAATTATAGTGCTAAAACATCCCATGACTCAACTTTAGGCTTTATTAGGAGTAGCAGTACTGACCATAAAAGGATTTGATTCCACTGTGTTTTCCAGATTAGTCCTCATGTTAAACAGAGACTGAAAACACTCCTTGTCCTGAGCCCCATTCCTAGTTCATCCTCCTTTTTTTTTCCCTTTCCAGTGTCCTGATAGCCGTCTGTTTCCATCTTCATCTGATACTTATCTCAGAATCTAATACCCATAATATTGAGTTACAAGCAGTATTTTTGAGGCTGTTGGCTGACTGTCTCAGGCGTGGATATCTAGGGTCCTCAATCAGTATCTTTCCTTTTCTGAAATGGACCTTGACCAACATGAAGACACTCGACTCAGATTTCCAAGATGTTCCTCTCAGTTGTATGTTTTCATTTTCAGACATGCTGTCACTGGTGACGAACTTAGATTCCTAAAGAGATGGAGATGCATGTCTAAATGTTTGAAAATGTTGCTTAGTACCTTCAAATGGAATGTGGAAACAATAGAAAACTGAAATTCCCACCTTCAAGGGGTATCCATATGTATGATATGCATAGGTTGCAGATTATCTCTCCTGAAAAAAACTTCTAAACTAAACCCAAATAGAACAATAGCAGACAAAACCCTGCTATCACGGCAGCTGGAAATAAGGAAGTTTTCCCATCAGTGTTGCTTTCCTGTGAATACAGCAGGATGTAAACTCCATTTTATGACATCACAAGAGAGACTTAACTTTCCTCACCTGCTGAGGAGGAGTTTTCTTTCAGCAAATGTGTTCAACTTGGTAACTTGCCTGCTCAACCGAATCCTAGTTTTCATTTTGAATGCCCTTCTCTGTATCATTCAAGTGAAGACTTTTAAATGACTGTTAATATAGTGGAAGACTAGCCTGTACCTATGACAGAGGAGAAAAATAATATAATGAAGTGATGTCTTAGAACTGGTACGTACAATACAAAATACAAAAGGTTCTTTCAGTCACCCACACAGCAATTAGTGCAAAAAATATGAATATTCCAATGTACAGTACCCATAGCCAACCTACTTGAAATCAGACAGATCACCTTCAGTTCCTTGGCTCTATGGGAGAAATCTTGGCATTAAAAACATGCAAACAAGTTCCACCTTGTACCCTTGTGTTTCTAATTTGAAATTGCTTTCAAGGGGAATGAAATTCAATAAAAAAGGCAGTTCATTATGTTGGGCATGAACTATTGTATTTTTTTATTTTCTTTAGTAAACTCTTTGTTCCGCAATCTGCTGTGGAATACCAGCTTTCCCTGCTTTCCAGTGTGAAGCACGACACAGTGTGCTGTGGTGCTAAAGCTGTGCCTAACCCCCCTGCACCCTTAACCTGGCTGCTGCACACCCCAGGGGGATCCTGAGAGACTAAGGAAAGAGGCTGTGTAGTTCTTCAGGGGAACTGGGGTACTCCCTCAAGCCCCTTTGAGACCAGTTTGTCTTCACTATATCAATAAGACCAGGCGGGTGGACAGTCTGATGTGTCTCTATCACCTTGCTTTGGCCCACACTTTCTCCTATGTGCAGTAATTCTTTCTGCACTCACTTCAGAGGACAGAAAATAATAGGCTTACATTTCAAATAGACATTAGGTAACCATTTCTATTTTTAGGGAATAAGAGGTCTAGAGAGCACATGGAATTGCCATGACTGCAGTGAAGTGAAATCCTTCCTATGTTATTTCACAGCATTCAATGCAAAACACTCAGGGTAATGAGACAAATATCTGCCAGAATTGGTAAAGATTGATTCTGCCTTAGAGCAAGTCCTCCTAAATAAATTTTCTATGACTCTAAAATAAAAAGGCAGCAGAAGAGGGCAAAACATTACAGCAACATAAGACTGCCCTTCTTTCTTGCATACCGTAACTATTTTTTCACATTTTTAAAAACCTGTCAAGTTGCTTACATAAAATGCAAAGTACTGTTTTTTCTGGGAAGACAGCTAGCTCACTTCCACTCTCCATCACATACCTAATGGCTTTTCCAGCTAAACAGTGTATCATTTGTGTTTAAAGCATGCCATTGTGTAAGTTGTCAGCTAGAATGAAGATGTGTAATTTTCCTTGGGCTGAAATAATAACTTCTGCACCATCACTGTTGCACTTGCTCTTCTCCAACGTATCTGCACTGACATTCTGTCACAGAATTGTGCATTGATGGTTTTCACAGGGAGAGGATGCGCACAAGGACAAATCTAAAAAAAAATTCTATGTGCTTGTGTTTCACATACTGATAATTTTAAATGATGGGAGCAGCTTCTGCTGCTCTGACTGGAGTGTGAGCAATGTGTGACCCATACAAGTGCATTCTCCTCCTCACTGATTGGGTTCTATCAGTTGACTTCTACCCGTGGCAGAGGGCTGGAATGAGATGATCTTATGGTCCCTTTCAACCCAAACCACTCCATTATTCTATGACTCAATGTAAAAGCTGCTTTGATTTCTAGGTTACTCTCAATTTACTCCCAGATTGTTTATTTTTCATGATACACACACCAGGAAATGTGTGCTCTATTTTAAAGCAATAAAAGGATTTCAGGAGGTATACTTATCTATGAAGACAATTATTTGAAGTCAGATCTCAGTGGGTTGTTAACAACAGGTTAGATGATACAAAAGAAATAAAAAAATGACAGTAAAATCACAGCAGCAATTGTGGTAAATCGAACAAAACACTCCCCACTCCCACCTTACTATTTAGACTGGCACAAAACTCCACCAGTCTTCATTGTAGCTAAGTCAGGGGATGCAGATCCAAGGTGTAGGCAGCTCACTCATAGGTTCCTGGATACTTTTTAAGTCTTTTCATGGACAAGCAGTTAAAGCTGTCTTCTAGTTCAGCATATGTATAGTGGTTTGGTAACCGTGGGATAGATAAATCTTACATAGGATGACAGATAAAGGTCAGTACAGCTTGTTTAAGTTTCCTCCTGCCTGTGTGAATCTGCAGTAGTAGTTAGCACTACACTCAAGATGTATAATCCTTTCTAAATTTAGCAGACAGTTATTATTGGGACAACGAAAGAAATGTCATTACGGGAAATGATTTGAGATTAAAAATCAAAATACTGGGAAGATAATTGCCTATTGCATTAAGATGATTGTTGAGTACTAATGCACAATTCTCTGTGCTTTTAGGTATCAGAAAGTATTTAGCATGTAATGGCACTTTAATGGTTCCAAATTACATATATCACGGAGAGTTTCAAGGATGCCCAGAAGAATTATCCTTGCTAAATTACTTCATTGCCTGATGGCTTCTGTAACTAGAGAAGTGTAAGGATATGTTCCGGTGTTTATTTTTCTCTCTTTTCTAATAAATTACACCAATATTTTACTGGATATTCCCATACTTGAAACTGACTGAGGAAACTCCTGGAAAAGGAGGCTGGAAGGGATGCATGAATGGAAAAAGCAGGATAAAACGTATTTGGAGCCATAGATTAATGACAGCATTTGAGATCCTGTTGCAGGCAAACTGCATCACACTAATTCCACTGAACAGTCTGGATTTGGGCATTGTAACAAAATCAAAAACTCTTTTCTTATATTTTAAGCAAAAAGATACCCCATCGTGTTCCTGCATCACTGAATGCTCCTTTGGGCAGCTCCTCTGAACTGACCTTCCATCTCACTTTTGTAACAGTGAGGGCTGGGATGTTGTTAGTTTTGCTCCTAGACATGCTGATAAGTCTTGTGGTATTTGAAAGTTTAATTGGGTAGCTCATCTTAGTTTCAAAAATCAGGTACACCATTCCAATTAAACATTGCTGCAGGATTTGATGCCCTGAGTCTCAGTACCTGCACAGCTCCCTCTGCCCTTGGTGTAAAATTAACTCCACCAGATAAACCCAGAAATAAACCAATGTATTTTTCTCTTAAATAGGTAGTCTTTGATGATAAATGGTTACACTCTGCTATGAATGTGACACAGATGAGGAAATTGTGTACTAGAAAACATTTTCCATTTTCATAGCTCAGTAGTTGTTTTGTCTCCAGCTGCTCAGGAGACTGGGTAATGGTAAAAAAGTCAATAGAGATGTTCCCACTTAGTGATGAAAACCATCAGATTGACAGACTCTGAAATAAAGATCTTGTCATCACATGTGAAGAAATCCAGTGTGGGCAGTGCCCCTCTGCAACATTCCTCCCCTTTGCCTGAGACTTGCCGCTCTGAAATAGATGCCTGGCAAGATGGGGAGGTGATGTTCTCTCTGTTTTTGGAGGCACTCGATGTGGTGCATGCAAATGACTTATTTCCGTTCTCCCAGAAGGACAGAGCAGAAGAGAACACAGCCCTGAATGTGCTGGTAATCTGCTCTGAACATGGACTGCTCTCTCTGACATGGATGCTCACTCCAGTGTGCATTCAGGCTTTTCCACTTAATACTTGCCTGCCTTAAAACTACAAAATGGATTTGGAGCAGTCACACAGCCATGAAATGGTTTTTGTCCCTCATCTTGCCATTATGTGTCATGCCATTGGCAATTTCAGTTTAAAGAGAAGACACTAAAGCTGTAACACCTTCTGACTGTCTGTAAGTCAGACAAGGCAATTACACACACCCTTCCCTGAGAAGGTTGTCTCTAGAGCAGGGACTCCTCTTCCCAAAACAAAAGTGGCAAAGCCAGTTCAGAAAACACTAGGAAGATAAATACATTTCAGAAGTCCTAGTAACAAATGCAAAGTCTGGCTTGTAAACTGGAGTTGTTAAAGGACTCCAGGTCAGGACTTTTTGATGAAGGAGCAAAAATCTTTTGATCATGTCATCTGACCTAAAAGGAAGGGTACTGGGATTTGTTGAAAGGGACAGATTTACATTGATCTGGTCAGACCGCTAGATTTAAATCAGTTTTCTCCATCCTGGGAGGAGTAGGAGAAATGTGCCAGTGTTGTCACAGAGGAAAGTCCTGCTTTGCACTAAAGAGTTTGGGCACATGGACAGCAACCAGGCTCATCTGTAGGAGAAATCCTAACCTAAGAAAAGCCCTTTTTAAGAGAAGATGCCACAACAGAATCTACCCAATTCAGAGTTAGGACTGACAAGCTGTTCAGAGTCTCTGTACTGTTAACACCTGACAAACATAAACGTCAGTTCACTCACTGGAGAAATGAAGGATACATCTGCCAGAAATAAATAGATGGTGAAACGGCTAGGAGAGACAATCAAAGGGTCTAAAATGAATTTGAGATATAAAAGAAGAATTAAGACTACTAAATAGTCCTATTCAAAAATTATACAAATAACAACTGAAAAAAGTGAGTTAAAAATATCCTAAAAACACCAGGCTGGCTAATATATCTGGAGTTCAATGTACATCAGTTTTGTGCCCCTAGCACTTTAGCTACTTTAGCTACAAAGCATTCTTACGTATTTGTGTCAATAATGATCAATGCAGCATGACCAATGTACGTTGAAATACCAAAATTAAGCAACACAAAATAATGAATATTTTGTAAAATAATTTTCTTTAATGAGTGAGTTAAGATTTTGGCTGTTTTCTTCATATTTTGGCTTGGTGCAGAGCAAATGATTCTTGAAGATTTTTCTGAGTGGGTGACACTATGCAGCACATGGCAGTGATTTAAGTCAGCCGTCACACTGCATTAAAACAGAAATTTTACATTAAAAGTACAGCTAAATTATATAATCTTGAGTATTTTTCTCATGTTTTTTGCAGCATGGAGTTCAAAAGGAGCATTTATTTTCTCTGTAGCTGGAATCTGAAAAAATAGCCAGAATTACTTAAATTACTTTTCACACCAGGAGGCAAAGCTCTAAAATAATGTCTTAGATTACTTCACAGTTTGGATTAACAATGCCTTTCTCTTCCTTTTCAGCTGTATTTGAACAACAGAAAGCTACCAGAAATAGCTAATATTCTGCTATCATAAAAATATTGCAGATGTGGTTTGCTGTCTGTCCTTCAGATTTTCATTGGGTCTAGACAATGTTACTTTGTGTGCTTTTTGAAAATAGTGTTCTTCACTTCCTATTCATCCACTAAGACAGTATCTTAGGCTCCATAAAGAGAGAAGCTGGGCAACTACCTAAAACCTCCAGTAATATAAGGACTGAAGAAAGAATTGTGAGAAATGATGAAACTTCCTTCTGCCACATTCCCCTGGGGAGGCAGAAAGATGGGGGGAATGCAGGCTTTCAGTGGAAAGAGGAAACCAAGTAGAATTTCATGCTGCTCTGAGCAGGGTTAGACATATGTACTGTGCCCTGTTAGAGAGAGAAAGAGCCAGGAAAATGAGTCTGTGTTTCCAGATAGTGGGGGTTTCTAAAGCATGAAGAATCAGAATGGGCATTCAGGTCAGGATACATGAACTCAGGTCCAGTTTGGGATGCACAGCACATGACGCACCAGGACTAAAAGGAATTTTAAGCTTTTGCCACTTTCTGGAGTTGCTTGTATCTGTGACACACGTTGATGTCCTCAAGAGGCTTTAATATGGGTTGTGAGGTCTATCTGCTTTCCCTTCATACCTGAATCATCCCCCAGATTGCTTGCTGGGAGCAACTCACAGCTCAAGAACCCAGTCCTGTGGATTGTGAGTTACACAGAAGGATATCAGTTCAGGTCCTCCATCCCAACATACAAAATGCTCGAGTCACAATACCACCGAGCCTCAGAGTTCACACTGCCAGCCTGAATCTCTCGAATGGCTATGGAAGCTCAGGGACTGTAAGAGTTGGTTGGATCTCTACTTCTGGCTGAGCTTTGGTGCATCAACCAACCTCTAGCGCAATTCAAGGCAAGCAATGAGCTTCTTTCGGCTCCATTCCAGTTTCAGCTAAACACCCGATGCGTCATTCAGATGCCACCCTTGAGTACTCAACACTTGGTGGAGTGCAGTTAGTTTCCAATGTTTGGTGACACCCTGAATCTCCCATACAGGAAAATGAAACATTTTATGTAAGTATCTGACATTAAGCTGTCACAATCTGCTACAGTTACTGAACTTTGTATTAAGTATAATGCATGGTACTACGCCAGTGTAGGTGGACAACATAATCAGGATCCTCAAAGGTACCTAAATCTGTGAGCAACCTACATACCGTGCCTGCATGAAAGGACATGTACTGGTTGATGACAGCTTCTCTTCTAAAAGCACTTTCAAAAAGCATAATTGGAATTTTTAACTCATGAATCCTCCTTCTATCAGTGACTCCTTCTCCCACCATGCCACAGCACAGATCTTCCATTTGATGTGCAATCTACCACCTGGTCTTTCATCACCTGATATGTATGGCATGGTTATATTTGGAAGGATTGGGACTGGGAGAGGAAATATTAGGCTTTTCATGCATAGCAGTTAGAGAAATATTTTTTTTTGGTGAATGAAACAAGCTTGATTTTGTGTGCCTGCTTATGCGCAGCTAAAGAGACTCAGCTATAAGGTTGCTTTTGTGATTTGAGCAGGGTACCTTCTCCACTCCAATGTCGCAGCTCAAGAACAATCCAAAGGAAAAGTAGTCCAGTGACTGATCTTAATTTTCAAGGCATAAGACTTCAGTCTTTTGATCCCTTTTCCACTCCTGCAACTTAGATCTCAGTTTTCTTAATTTTAGGAGATTTAACTCAATGCACTACATTTCTTGTATCTTAGAACAGTTGATCAGGAGTTCATCAAAGTAAGCTGATTTGAGCACATATTTGAGATCTGATTGTTGACTAATATAAAGGTAAGAAAACCCATACTACTACTAACATGTCTGATTGAGAAAGAAAAAGTAATTTTTCTCTCTGAAGATGTGAACCATCAGTTGCACCGTTCAAAGCTAATACATACACTTTGCAGTGAGTTATTGCAAGGTAACAGGCATCTATCCAGAAACTAGCAACAAACTTGTTTGAACTTTAGTGTAAGTTGTGGGATGTCAGTGGGACTGTTTCAAAGCAAAAAACCTAAGTGTTATCAGGACTGTGGCCATAAATTTTGGTTTTATATTACCTTTTGGAAAGTCACTGAATTTCTGTGACAGAAAGGCTAATCAGAGCATAGTCTGTCTCTGAAGCTTTTTCAGTAAAGACTAATTATATTCTGATATATTTTATCTGCCATTAATGTATACTGAAGAGTTTTGTGTTAAGTTAGTATATTCTCTGCTTACCCATACTATTGAGAAAACTATTTCAGTTTTCCATTTTATTTTCATTTTAGAAAATTTTGAACAACAGTAACAAAAGCTTGCTATGTAATATACAAATCCTAATGTCACAATTTTGAAAAGGTATGATATTTACTTGCCAGACATCTCCAGGAAAAACCCCACCTTATTTCAGCTAATGTCTTTAAAGGAATCCTGTTTCTCTTTTCCTCCTCCCTCTCTGCTCCACTCACTGAAAAGCCAATAAAAAAATTCTCCTCCTCTCCAGTTCAGAACAAGATCTATTGTGCATTTCTCCTAGGCATGTTTTGACATCCAGAAGGGGGTGAAAATAGTTATAGTTAATGTGCAACAGGAATCTGGATTTCAGACACAGACTTGTACCTTTCCATTGATCCTGCTGACATGCTGCAAGCTAAATATTAAACATTTTTTGATCAATTGAAGTCCAGCCTGGGGAGAAGAAACAGTTAAAAAAATGTCTCAATTTTACTTGCAATCAGCTAATCAGACTTTGTGTGCATCTGTGGATGGTACAGAACTGAAATCAAGCTCTGATAATGAAACCACAAATGAAAAGTGGACCGAAGACGCCTTTCCAGGATTAGAAATACTGTGCACAATTTATGTTACATATGCTGTGATCATTTCTGTGGGTCTCCTTGGAAATGCAACACTCATCAAAGTTTTTTTCAGGATTAAATCAATGCAGACGGTTCCCAACATCTTCATCACCAGCCTGGCATTCGGAGACCTGCTGCTTTTGTTAACATGTGTGCCTATAGATGCAACACGTTACATTGTGGATACCTGGCTTTTTGGAAGAATTGGGTGCAAGCTGTTGTCTTTTATCCAGTTAACATCAGTTGGAGTATCAGTGTTTACCCTGACTGTTCTCAGTGCTGACAGGTGGGTCTGCGCAACTGATTTGCCAGATGATGCAGGTTTGAAGTTAGAAAATAATAAAATGGCAGATATTATAATTTTTCAGAGGCTTAAACAGCACATTGTGCAGACTAAAAATCCCAAACTACCAGTCTCCCATGTAACTTAAAAATATGTGTTAGTAAAATTGTAGCACTTCTTTTGAAGGGAGTGAAGCACAAAAAACTCTTTAACTCTTCTGACCTTTTATTAGTTTGTAGTACAGTACAAGGGTTTTTCTCAATTGCACAGAAAAGGGAAATGGCGTAAATTGGGAAAAGGACAGTGTATTGGTGCTATCTAGTGGTACAGTGAAGTACTCAAGGAAGATGAAAAATAAAACTGAATATGAGTGAAAATTCTTTAACCTGTGCACTCAGGGAGGCTTTAAAATCCTAGAACATAAAAATCTGACATGGGATAAAAAGCCAAAAGAAAACACAGAACAGACTGGGGGACAAAGGAATGACTCTCATGATTTGATGGCTAATGTAATTTTTACCTTAAAAAGTGTTCGTTGTTTTTGGTTTTTTTTCTCTTGTAGTTCTTTTATCTTTTACAGAAATATTTTAGCCCAAGGGTCATGAAATTAAACTCAGGTTGTAATGACAGCATTGCTAGGAGGGATTGGTGTTCTGACTGCTGTCAGGAAGTGCTGAATCTGTTTTCTGTACACTTCTTTCTTGAATGAACAAAACTAAGATGAGATTTCAGTTCAATCAGCAGGAGTGGGAACACTGAGGAGTAGAAAAACAAGAAAATTATATTTAGTATTAAGAGAGAAAAAGATCTTCATCTTGACTGCCAGAAATTGCGGATTGTATGTAATAGCAAATTGCTCACGTTCATTCAGAATTTTACCAGTGGTACTGTTACCGTAATCCAAAATAATCAGCCAGCACAGAAATGGCCATGTAGGGTCAAATCAAGGATCCATGTAGACCAATACCAGCCTCCAGCAGTGGTAGTATAAGAACAACAAAAGACAGATAGGAAGAATAAAAACCTCTGTCCAACTACATATTTAACCCCATGCCTTCAGATGACACCGAACAGATGTGGTTTCTGTCTATTTAATAACCTCAAAGAATTTCTCTTCTGGATACTTGTTCAGCCTCTTCTCAAACTTGCTTAGCAATGACTATCACTGCTTGTACAAAACAACTCCTTTTATCTCTACACTGCACATTGCTACATTTGATGGTGCTTGCACTTGTGTTAGAAGAGACAGTGATCCCTATTCATGTCTCCAGGCTATTCATGTTGTAATCCATCCTTAGGTTGTTTGTGTTTCTTTCAGTTAAGGTGTGCAGAGCAACACATGGTAATCAAAAATTGCATGAATCATGGATACAGGTAGTTGCACAACTTTCTCTTTTGCTCTCCATTTATTTTCCTAATACTATCTAACATTTTGCTTTTTTATTGTTGTTTTAGTTGAGGTTTATTTTAGGGGCTTTTAACTACTGCTGAAGACAAAGCTAATGTTTACACCAAACTATCTATTGTAGCTCTGAGGTCTTGGTCCTCTAGGATGTCAATTCAGAATTCACCATGCTAATGACCTTTAAAGATCCCTTCCAAACCCAACTCTTCTCTCATTCTATGGTTTAGACACTTGCTTCTGTATTTAATTATTCATGGTAGCTGTTATATATAAATACTCTGCACCACATTCTCACAGATTAACTACATCATAAACTTACAGAGCAAGCTCAGATCAGTCTTGTGCTTAATGCCAGACTGCCATGTTCCAATATGCTAGAAGAACTCAAAGTCAATAAAAATTTTATTTATTTGATAAGTAGCAAGCCAGCTTCCAGCTTTCTATTTAAATTTGC
Source organism: Parus major (assembly GCF_001522545.3). Classification (NCBI taxonomy): domain Eukaryota; kingdom Metazoa; phylum Chordata; class Aves; order Passeriformes; family Paridae; genus Parus; species Parus major. The sequence goes on from NC_031772.1 coordinate 117,062, forward strand.
CTAGAGGAGAAAAAGACCAGATCCTCAGCTTGTGCAAAATGGTACAGCTAAGCTGTTTTATCCTCTGGGTCCCTTTTCACCGCCTTTCTTTTCATGCCAGCCTTGTGCCCCAACTGGAGGGGTTGCTTCTTTCTACATTATCAAGACTCCCTAGTCCTTTAGGGACAGGGTATATTGTTTCCTGTGCTTCATCTGCCTTCATGGAAGTTGGTCTTCTTCCATGTCCCACTTCCACACAGATTATCACACATCTACAGATTAATCCAGATTTTTTCTCATATGCCTGAGTCAATCCACATGCTGCAGAATCACAGGCATGAATAAACAGCAGTGCCCTCTCCTGCATAAATATGAATGAATCCTGGAGCATTATTTTGAGTCAGATCACTGCACTCATCAGAGGTCTTAGGAAGACGGAAGAAAGGAGGGGCAAACATGCTTGGTTTCACGTATTTATAAAATAGTTAACCTGTTTCATAGAAAAACTTCATCAGTTTTGCATGCTAATTTGTACCCTAATGTTGCATACTAATTCCCTCATTTATCTTTCAAGGCAGTATCATGAAATTAGGAGTGATAATTGCCCTTAGTGATCCCAATCCAAACTTTAGAAGTCATCTTTACATCGGAAGGTTTTAATGGCAACTCCTGCCTGCCAATCCATTAAAATACATGCTTGAAATTAATTTTTACATTTCCATTTTAATTCCAAAGAGCTAGTGTCTGTTTTCATTTCCAAGAGGATTCCAGCACCTTTTGTTTAGCAAGACCAGTAATGGCTTTAGCCTTAGGAATTTTGCAGTGTCAGTGCTTGCATTATTTCTGTGTTCTGACAGTGATGTTGGTCATTTTAGGTACAGAGCCATTGTTAAACCCTTGGAACTGCAGACTTCAGATGCACTCCTGAAGACCTGCTGTAAAGCCGGCTGTGTTTGGATTGTCTCCATGATATTTGCTATCCCAGAGGCTGTTTTTTCAGATTTGTATTCTTTCAGCAATCCTGAGAAAAATGTAACTTTTGAAGCATGTGCCCCCTACCCTGTATCTGAGAAGACCTTGCAGGAAGCTCACTCCCTGGTTTGCTTCTTAGTGTTCTATATTGTGCCCTTAGCTGTCATTTCTGTCTACTACTTTCTTATTGCCAGAACTTTATATAAAAGTACATCCAACATGCCAGCAGAAGAACACGGTCATGCCCGTAAGCAGGTAAGCTCTGATCCAACACCAAACTCTAAACTAAAAACTCTAAACACTAAACTAAACTAAACCAATATTCCAAAGTCTATTGTGCTGATTAGATCCAAATTCTTAAGTATCTTTGCCTGATAATGGAGTAAAAAGCTCCACAAATTCAGCCCATACCAAATTTGAATCCAAACTCAGCTGTGCACTTAGGCACATGCTCATGATTCATTATTTGTGAGTTTCCATGCTTTCCTAAAGAGAGACAGCTCTGTCATGCTTTACCATGACCCTGTAAACTCAAGAGTTAACACACTGAATTTTAAACACTGGGACCACATCCATGTGAGCTGACATATTAATTATGGCACTTTTAAATCCTAGTCTGGATAAGAGTGTCATATGATTTATAATGGAGAGGAAATGTGCTCTGCACTGGGAATACTTTGTTAAAAAATTATAAAATAGATTTATTTTCCTGTTTATCTCTTCTGCTTTGGGGTTTGTTTGTTCATTTTCCTTTCTATATTTTGCTTTTTTGGTTACTTGTGCCTTTCGACTTTTACACTGCTTTGCAAATCAGCACCAACAACACAAACATTTTAATAATTGCTATTAATACCAGCTATGAATTACTTTCTTGTAGATTGAATCCCGCAAGAGAGTTGCAAAGACAGTGCTGGTGCTTGTGGCTCTGTTTGCCTTCTGCTGGTTGCCCAACCACATCCTCTACCTGTACCGCTCTTTCACATACCACACTTCTGTTGATGCTTCCACCTTTCATCTGATAGCAACTATTTTTTCCCGTGCCTTGGCCTTCAGCAATTCCTGTGTCAATCCTTTTGCTCTTTATTGGCTGAGTAAAAGCTTCCGGCAACATTTTAAAAAGCAAGTATTATGCTGCAAGTCAGCATTCTGTGCAAAGCCTCCCAGTGCTCCCCAGAGCAGTTCTTTTACCAGAGCCCCGTCGATCACGGGCAGCATGCATGGCTCAGAAATCAGTGTTACACTGCTAACAGATTATAGCATCACAAAAGAAGAGGAAAGTGTTTAGTCCGTGCGGGATGAAGAAGGACAGAAACTGAATCATTGCAATCAAGTCACTGCTACTGGCATCCTGGAAAGGGGTGCCATGGCTTGCCCTGTCTGTTAGAGTGTGTTCATCAGGAGTTCCTCATTTTTCAAACTATAGAATAAAGAAATCAAACTGTGTGGGGGGAAGAAGCTGCAACAGTGGAACTTTCCAGCATAAGCTCAAAAGGATTACTCACGTTCCCATGCATGAATACAGATTCTTAGCCAAAATTCCTGGACTGGGCAGGAGAGGACTTAGATTTGGTGAAGAATTGGCTGTAAGGACAGTTTTGTCATTGGTGACTTGCTCATTGAGTCATGACTGAGAGCTGGTTCTGACAACTACTTGCATCTACAGCAAGCAAGCAAAGCCACATAATCAATCAGGCACATTTTTGATTAATTTATTTTCATGTCCTGAATGCTAAAAATGGGTAAACACGTGAGAAGGAATGCTAAAATGAGAGAAGACAAAGGTTTGTAGCGCTGTGAAGTAAAAAAAGAAAAAGCATTATGGGCCAGATCTACAGTAGTTGTTGCTCGTCAGTGACTTAGAAATTCTGGATAAGAGCTGACTGCTTTGTAGTGAGATGGATGTTCCTAAGGAAGTCAAGGGAACGAGCAGGTGATCATCACTCTGAGAAATTTATAATCACCTTTAACCACACTGGTAAAATTGTTTTTCATATAAGGGTAAAACATCTCGATAGTTCTTTATCATTACAATGATTTAACATCAAGAAATTGGGGTGGAACTGTATTAAGAGTTCGATTTGGGATTTACAGTGCACTTCTAAAGTGCTCAAACATCCCCTCCTGCCTTACTTTATATCCCAAAGTGGTCTTGAGTACACAACCTTGATTGCTCTTAGATGGAACTGTGTGTCCAATCTATCGAACCAGACTAGAGCGAGTTTGAAGTGAAAAATGTACAGTGTGGAGAGTCAGACTGACCCTTTACCTGCACAGCTCCATACCTGCTGTATTGTATGTGGTTGTATCTAAGTGGTCTACACATATTCAAGCACACTGGGACAGTTGTTTTTTTTCACTATACTAATTTTGTATTCTTCAAGTTGTATCCCGTTTTAATATTAGGATGGGCTGTCTTAATGCCATAGACCTTCTAATATCAAATCCACTGATTTTATGACTTGGCTTGCAGACACAAACCAGGACAGCCTGTCCGTGCCCAGCAGCACTGCTGGCGGGGACTGCCTTCCCATTAGGAAGTACAGGAAGCAAATCTTCCTACCCCATGTCACAAAATACTTGCGTGACACTTATTTTTATGAACTTTGTGTTCCCTGAACCAAAATTTTTGTTCTGTGGAAGCTGGTGATAGAAAACACAATTGATTTTCCATTGCTTAAACTGCAATTTAAGCTTAATTAAATTGCTTAAACTGCAATTTAAATGCTTAAACAGAATTTGCAACATATGAATTAAAATAATTCTGTCAGTCACAGAAGCTTCAATTTTAACTAACTCTTGAAGGTATAGCCCCCCTTCACCTGCACAGAGCCCCTTAGCAACATATAGTTGGAAATCCATCTACTCATGCACCATTAACTAAGTTGACTATAAAATGAGAAAATGTATTTACAGACTCACTCTGTTGCCTGCTCTAATCAGAAAAACAAGGCCAAACTATAAATCCCGGGGGCATTGCAGTACAACCTCTGCTGTCTTCGTAAACCAGTTAATGACAGACCAGTTTAATCCCATCAGACCTGGCCTTGTTTTACTACAGTGTTCATGTTACAAGCTGCAAGGCTACAAGCACTAATTTTGAAATTGATTCCTCCTTTTATTGAACCAATTTCATACCAGGACAGGATCACTAAAATAAATGGAAATACAATAACACAGAAATACAATTTATGGCATAAAAGACTCCAGAGACCTTATTTTACTCTCTTTGTCTCAGTGTAATACATTGCCTGGTAGAGAGCTATGCACAAATATTAGAAACATGTTGCACTGCTATTTTCTTCTTCTCTCTTTCCTTCATGGAGCTGTAGGGTGAGACTGAAATAAGTAGAGAAGCGTACATACTATGAACCTATGTTTATCTTCCTTGATCTTACTACAGGGAATTCTAAACAAAAGAAATATCCACCAACAATACCATTGCCTACAACATTCTTTATTCTAGCTTAGTAATCCCTTTGGGAAACAGATCTATATGTTTCTGGACTTCACAATTTGTCTTTGTCAGAGATCAAATTTTCCACTGCAAAATCTTTGGCTACACCTCACAGTAGCCCTTAAAACCCAGTTTCCTAATTCATTATTTTTCTTCCTTCGCATGCAGCTACTTTTCGTTTGTGTAACTACTCCTCTAACTGAATTGTCATTCTACTGCTAATATATCCTGTTACAAAACTGATGGTTTTGCTATATTCTGCACATGTTCTGTTTAAAGACTGGCAATATTTCAAGCCACAATTTAATTATTTTATGTACTTTATGCTTTGATAATTCTGTACTTTCAAATCTTCATGGCAAGATGTATTGGAATGATACATGGGCCAACATATATTTTTATCAAACCAGTCTGATATTTTTAATTCCATCTACTACCCACAACATAATTATCTGTACAAAGTCTACACATTACCATAACTGGATTAGGGGAAAACGGTTGTTTCCTTTGCAATCTTTTCTCAGTCTTCCAAAACCAGGTTCTTCCATCCCTATGTAATACAAGGGTAATTCTATAAAAGCATATGGAAATACCATCTATTTACATAAATATTGAGTGTTATCTAGCAAATAAAAGGGATGAATAATTAGGGGTTCACTATTTATGTCCACAGTGTAAGAATAGGTAGAAAAAAGGCACAAATTATTGAAAGGCAGACTCCCTCAAACGTTGTGACCATATGGAGTCATACTGAGAAAGTAAATACAATTTCTAGGATGTACTTTTTTAATAGTTTGTTTTTGTGAATGAGATGTACACATTTCATGTTCAAACTACCAACAGTTTTAATATCAGTAGTTAGTTAATCCCCACAAAATCCACAACAATTAAGAAACCTATGTCAAAACACTGCTAAAGTGCAAGTGGGTGGGGTACAAAATTTAGTTAAACAACTATAGCCATTTTAAAGCTTCCACTCCTGTTCCCATAGAAATTGTTTTGTTTTCTTTTAGATGGGCTGCCTGTTGACACTTCTGTGTTTCTGCTGAGAATATTACAATTAAAGAATAACCCAAAGCTACACATAACTACAGCACTTACATATTTCAATCGGTGTTACTTTTAAAATGTAATATGGGCTTTAATCAGCATTTAGTTGTTGGCTCTGCCCCAGATAGTCCTCACAGTGCAAGATGAACTGTGAGGTGGAATTTCCATGCATGGGATAGGATATTGAAATTTTAGTAAATCTGCAATGGTTCTGTATTTTTTCCTACCATGAAGACTCCTCATCACTCAGTAATCTGTGCAACAGCTACAGGCTTCAGACCCCCTGAAAAGCTCAAAGAGGCCTGTCTCAAAGTAACCTGTCTGTACTTAGTCCCTAGTTACTGCCTCGATTTAAAAGAAAAAAACAGCTCAGGAAAAGAATGTCTACCTAATTAAGGATTAGCCAGCAAATTGATGGCTCCCCTATTAAAGGAAGAAAAACACTTCAGGAAAACCAATGTATCTGTACTTTTAGTAGGTGGTACCTCTAGACCAACATTCAGGTGGTATCTTTAGAACATCAATCAGCTCTGCTGAGCCAAAATTGGCTCATACTGACACACATACAAAATCATCATGCTAATGCCTCTTTTTAATATTTACTTTGAGACGTTTTGCTAGGATTTAAAACACCATTTCTTGACAGCTTGGACTGATCCGAGATGTGGAACACTTGAACTCTTTGCATCCTCCTCAGAAGATGCAGCTTGCAGCAGCACTGCTTGTGCACAGCCATGATCTATATAATTTCAAAGATGAGATTGAAAGTTGTCTCAACCCCCCAGAATTATGAGTTTCCAGCTGAGTTGTCTGCCTGGGCTGCTCACTCTGTCTTTACCAAGGAGGAGGGAACAGACGGCAGAGATGTCGTGGAAGGCTGCACTGCAGCAGCTGCTGTCACAAGTTCTGTTATGTGAAGGAAGTATGAGGGAACTCTAGGCAGTTTGTCCTCATAACTACATCAAAGTGTGCAGAGCAGATCTACTGAGCATTGACCCTGCTGCACACAAGCACTCTCTCAGTTGCATTGGATTGAGAATAAATTTGGATTTCCTGCTCCCCAGAACTACCCCAGTGCCTCGCTGTAGGCAGACCTGCACAGTAGGGAAAGCCGTACAGACCTCACTTCAACGACTCAAGTAATAAACATTAAAAACCCTGGAAAAATAAAACAAGCTGTTTAAGACTTAAATTGTGTTTCTCTTACAACGTTTAAGGCTATCATTTTCTGATTTGCAAACATATACCCCTTTCCAAATTTTATAAGCAAGCAGTTTTTGTCAAACCTCTCATGCTCCACACCAAAATCCAGTAACTGAAAGTGAAGACAAATGCCCCTTAGGTGGTAAGTTTATAAGGGATCACAAAGCAATCTTTAGACAACTACCATAATAGACCTGTCATGAGAAAACACTTGACGCATTAAAGATGCCATTAACTAAGCTGGGCGTTCTTTGTGCAACAGCCAAAGGTTACTAAAACTCATCAGCAATTTTGTCTGACAGCCTGGTGCCCATGCAAGGAGCTGATGTTCATCTCTCCCCGCAGAGCTTCCCAATCACAGGTCTTTGATTTTATTATCATTCTAGTCTGCATATTTGTTCCTGGTCTACTAATTTCCAGAAAACTTCTGTTTATAATTTTTGTTTCTGAGTGGAAAATTTATTTTGCCCCAGGCAAACAGCAGCGGCCAGTTTTGCTGGAGCTGTTCAGCTCAATTTTCATGTATAACATGTACACTGATACAAGGGGTTTTATAACTCTAGGTTAAGGTTTTCAAAAGAAAACAAGAAGAGTGTGCTGCTTCAGCCTCTAAATAGAAATACTTTAAAATACATTAGCAATTAAAATTCGGTTTTGATGCAATGCTGTCTGGGCTGCACTGTAAAAACCAAAAGATGGCACTAGATAAAGGGCTTTTAAAAGAACTGAGAGAAATTTGTATTTAAAATATTTAAGTATCCACAGACAGTGCTAATTGCAGACTTCATTGATGCAAAAGGAATTGAGTGAAGCTGATGAAGCCAAGCTTCATCCCACTAATACGACGTACCAACCCTTTCCTAAGGGAACACAACCTCTCGGCACCCTCAGTCAAGAGGGCAGAGAGAAACAATGCTATTTCTTGACATTAAGAGTGTCATTTCAATCTAATTTTTCTAATTTTGGTTGTGTCCCTGTCTCCAGTAGGACATGAGTATACTTGCAGTGCCAAACGGCAGCAAGTCCTGCACAGCACCACTGGCAGCAAGCAGCTTCACTGTCCAGGGCTGTCGTAGGCGCAACAGGAAAAAGCATGCAGCAGGAAGGACTTTGCCAGAATATTTTATTTATCATGTAAGTAAAGCTGCAGTAGTGCCCATGCAAAGTCCATCAACTTACAGCTTCTCGCCCAAAGCAGTCTGGTGCGCCAGGGGCAGCTGCCCTCATGCAGAGCCCCTGCCCGCGGAAAAACGGCGCTGCCGCCTGAGGGTGAAGAGAAACGGGGAAAAAAAGGCGGGGACAGAAAAAGGGACAGGGCTCCTGCGGCGACCACCCCTGTCCCATGGCGGACCCACTGACCTCAGGGCCCGCCCAGAGGCGGGAAAACATGATCTGGCCCCGCCTTGCCTCTGGCCCCGCCCACTGCGTGCGCCCGCTCCGCCCCCCCAGGAGCGGCTCACCTCCCTCCCGCCCTGCTCCCCATTGGCTCCGCCGCTCCCCGCATGACCAACTACCGCTCGTCTCATTGGCTACAGCTCGGGGTAAAGGGGCGGGACGGGCGGAAGGTATGGCGGCGGGTTGGATGTTTCCGGTGCTGTGTGCGCGCGCGCTGGGGCGCGGAATGGCCGCGGCGGCCGCGTGAGGTGCGGGGCTGTCCGCGCGCGCTCCCGTCACCAAGAGGGGCGGGCTGGGCGGGGGTTCCTCAGTCGGCGGCGGAAGGAGCGCGGATACCTGAGGCCCGGTTAACGGGACAGGATGAGCGGCGAGGACAGAAACGAGGAGTTCTACCGGCAGCTGCAGCTCCAGCAGCAGTATGAGGCCAAGCCAGCCGAGGGCGAAGACGAGGGCGAGTCCGACCCCTTTACCTACGTGGACCCGGCGGACGGGGCTGCCTACGAGTGGGACCTGGAGAAGAAGGCCTGGTTCCCCAAGGTGGGTACTGGGGAGCCCCGAGGAAGGGGGAGAGGAAGGAGCGGTTGATGCTGGATCTCGTCGGTATGGAGGTGTCCGGATTCAGCCGCGTCGTGTCTGCTGTGAGGGTCTGCAGCACCAAAACACACCTTTTTACGGGCGAAACCGCGGTGTGGTCTCCGTCTTTGACCGGCTACGCTGTCGTGAGGAGCTGTGCGTGGGCTGTTCGCCTTGGCGGAGAGTTCGTAGAGTTGCTTGGGCCTGGGATGAAGTCACGGTTATATTTGTGGATGTTGATCGGAGGTGCCTGGGATGTGTTTAGGTCTCTGTAACTCTTTGATCTGTGATCTCTTTGTGGGCAGTGTAGAAGTGAATTAGTATGTTGCGAGGTCTAGATGAAAATAGAGTAGTATTATGCCTCTTTTATTGTTATCTGAAAATTATCTCAAATAAGAGATATGTTGTTCCATGTCCTTCAGTCTTAGAAGTGCACTCGAAAAGTAAGTGTATTTGTCTTAGTGGCATTTCACGGCGTGGAAATACATTGCAGTTTCTAATTAAAAAAAAAAATTAAATATTTAAAGTATGCTCTTGCTATAATAACATGACTGTTCAAGGGGAGAATGAACATAAAATTAATATATTGAGCCAATCTACTGACATGCAAATGAACTAGTAGTTTTGTTATTATATAGCAGTGAATGAGGGCAATTACTTAATTTAATAATAAGACATTTTATGGCATCTCCTTGATGGATGTAATATGCCAATTCTAGTTTGTGACTCTGAATTCATTGCAATTCAGAGAATCTGAGTGAGAGTGAAGCCTGTGGTGCCAAGTTTGAGTGTGTGTAAACCTAGGAAGGTATCTGTTTAGCAGATGGCTTATGGAGGGGTAAAAATGTGAAAAATCCAGACTCGCAAAGCAGAGCCATGGAAAAATGAGTATATCTGTCTCCCTGTGGAGTGCTATATCAAGTAAGCACAATAATTTGTAAAAGGGTTCTTGTTTTGCTCCCATTTCTTCCTGTTCTTCTCGCCTCTCTTTTGAAATGTGTCTTGTCAGTAGGATTTGTCTTTCTTAAGTGATTTTCTTATCTATTCTGTCTTGGAGAGGAGATAACATTAAGGGTTGGACAGGTTAAATAATAACAGAAAAGTTCATCGGTGAGTATGATAGAAGTTGATGACCTATCCATGACCCATAGTACTGCACAAAGATTCTTTACCCAGCTGGATGCCATAGTTTTTCAGGTTACTTCTTTTGTGAGATGATTACTAATAGGATTTTTTATCCAGATAAACTGAGGAGACTGTTGTAACCAAAAGCTGTACTTCTTTCTCCATGGGCAGTAATGAAATGTTTAATCTGTTTCTTGACAAAAGATGAAAATATTCTAACTGGTATAAGTAATTGTTATCTACAGATTGGGATTGCACTGCTGCTCTGCTTTGGGAATACAGTGTCTTCCAAACTTCTACTAAAGCATATTTCAAAGCAGTGCAAAAAGTGAATGATGGTTTCTGCCAGCATTCCCCAGAAAAATTTGGAGACAATAAAATATGTAATAGAAGCAATTGTAGCATAATTTATTCTTTAATTATTTGTATTTCAGTCTTACTGTATTGATGAATACCAACTTTTTTTAGTGCTTCACAGACATAGCACAAAATAACATGTGGAATTCATCTGCTGCTTGCATCACTTGCTGTGAAAATACAGACATTGGTTGTCATCTGCAAGCACAGGGTGTCTGTTCTTAATTTGGTTAATCTATTCCTTTCCATTTTAGTGGGACCAACAGTTAATTACATACTGACATGCCTCGTAGTATTGTGTTTCTTTTCCTATAAGCTTAATCACCCCAAACTGTGTGGATGTGCAGGTAGGACTGACCTCTTTGATGTTATCCACTAGAACTGGTTTGAAGTCCCCAGTAAGTAGTTCTGTGACTTCTTGTTTTTTGTGCTGTCGTGGTATGACAGAATTTACAAAAAAACCCCTTTATATATATATATATATATATATATAAACTCCTCTGTGCATGTAAAAAGACATTTCAGGGTGAGGTAGTGGTAATCATTACATGGTAGGATGATAGCATTTTGTGCAAAAACCATCTTTGTTACTGAGTGGCAAAATTTGATAGTCCATGGTAGGTAATTTGCTAAGAATAAGTGGAGGTTTAAACAGAATGCAGTTCCCCCAGAAGATGAAAAATAATCCTGTTGCAGGTTCAATCAGTAATTTACCAGTAGGTTCTCTGATGAAAATTAATAGTGCTGTTCTCTAGCAAGTATAGAAGCATCTTAATTCTCTGGATCTCATCAACTGTGCACTAAGGATTTGTTAAGATGGCTAATGTCAAAGATAATGCACGTGATTAATCTGATTAGAGCAGAGTCTTCTTTTTTCACTAAGTGTAGTTGTACTTTGTCTTGATGCTGTGTTATGTCATAGCTGTAAGAGCAGCTGTTTCCATTCTTTATTGAGGTGTGTGGCAAATCTTGTTTAGCCTAAGAGCTATTTTGTGCTAACCTTTGATGTCATGGGACTCCACGGCATCTTGCATTATTTATGACAAGCCTGTTATTGTCAGCTTTGCATTTCTGCTTTGTCATAATGAAATTTTAGAGTTGAAACACCAAGTTTCAAATCATTATGAAAGATAAGAGATTACATTTTCATCACTGACACTTGAAATTGCTCTCTTACAGTAGCTTAATGGCATTAAATTTTGTTCCCTTTTGAATACAGATGAAGCAAGTGCAGAAAAGGTCAGAGTCAGATAAAATTTTCAAAGGCTAGGGCTTAGTTTTGAGAAAATATTTCAGAGTGTGCAACTTCAGAAAACATAATGCAGGGATGCTAACAAAAGCAGCTGTGATGTATCTCTGCATGTGATTGCTAGTGGCTAGAAGTGCTAGGTGTAACTTGCACGTTTTTTCTTTTATTTTGACCTCTAAAACATAGGAATTGTCCGGTGTTATATTTTATCTGAATATAGTCTCTCTCTGGAAGCAAGCAAGCTAATTCTTTATCAATTCATTGAACATAAAGTAAAGCTTAGAAGCAATGTGTTAAAGCACATCTCTGGTTAAGTGCAATATTTACTGCCTGTCAACACAAATATGTCATCTCTGGAAATGATTCCATGAAAAGGCAGATGCCTGCAAATGTCAGTCATTCATCATCTGTGGATAAGTTATTGGCTTACCATCAGTATCACTTTATCATTTCACCACAGCTAGGAGCACTTGGTTTCTGTCCTTCATGCAGATGTAATTCACGTGGAAAGCAGAAAGCTTTGTTTAAAAAATGGCAGAACCTGTGGAATGTTTGTGTAAAAACTACATATGCTGTATGGAATTTGTGTCTTGGCCTAGTTCAGGTAATGGCTGAACTGATTTTTCTTGTTGTGTGTATGGCTTTGAAAAGATCATTTTAAACGTTTTAAAATATTGTTATTTTCTATGTTGCCAGATTAGAAAATGACCATCACCTAACTAATGTTAAAATATAAACCTGAATTTATAGTTCTTTGAAATTTTATATTAATTTTCCTATTTTTTTTTTTTCAGATAACAGAAGATTTCCTGGCAACCTATCATGCCAACTATGGCTTCCCTGCAAATGAGACAGATGATACTTCATCTGCTTCTGGTACAGCCGCTGAAAGTAATCAACCAGTAAGTTCTAAGTCATCAGGAACACAGCCATCAGCAAATAAGACAGGACAAAACCAAACAGATCCAAAACAAAAATCAGAAAAAAGGAAACTAGAGCCAGGTAAGTGACAGAGCATTTCCCTCTGTGTAGGCTGTGATGTGTATTGTACTGAGGGAAAACTGGCAGTTGATTGTTGTTACTTGGTACAGCAAAGATAAGGTTGTGCTGGTAATTTTCAGAATGGTTCTAAAATTGTGTGGTATTTCATAAGTATCCTGAATCTGTATACAAAGGGGAAAAAATGCAAATTAAGGCATGTTCAGAGCTTCCCTGTGAGCAAGCAAAAATTCTTAGAAATCTGATGGAATATAAGCATTTATGCTCCCATGTTTAATATATTACCATAACTGAATTAAACTCTTGTGTTTAGGGTGGTTTCATGTTGAAGAAGACAGAAACACGAATGTTTATGTGACAGGTAAGTAATAGTGTTTATTCATCTACTTAGAGCTAAAGATGGTAAAAGAGAATCATATGTCTCTAATGCCTGTCACTTGCAAGCTACTTAATACTTAATGTTATGTTCTTACTGCATAATGTCTTTTTGACCTTTAAATTGCACATGTGAGAAAGAAGTAGAATGGATGTATTCCATGCTTTTATCTGTTAAATCGTGTGAGCTGTGTCAGCCAAGTCACCAGTTTATTCTTTTATAAGAAAAACAATTTCTGTAGGCTTTTATGGACTAGGATAATGACAATTTTATGATGAGATAGTGGATCAACTATACACATCAATCTATAATTTTCATTTGGTCTAACAAATAATTATTAGGTAAGAAGGAGGAAACAGTAAAAAAGTGTTTGGAGCAAAAGGAGTAATATGAAAGCTCGAAATTATCTGTGTTCTTATTACGGTCCTTTTCTACCTCTTTACTGTGGTGGGGTGCTGTCTCTGGATGCATGTACTTAGGTACCGTTGGTGGTTGTGAGCAGTCACAGAAGTGCACATACTTGCATTTTCAAAAATCTTCATGCAGGCCAAACAAACATGGGACATCTATATAATTTATATATTTTATATTTATTTATTTATTTACTTTTTTTTATATATATATATAATTTTGGTTTTTTTCTTATCCTTAATTCAGCATTCAGATGTTAAAATCTCTATACATTATCACTTACCCTTCTTACTGAATTCGTGAGTGGAAAAAACAGTTGTCTGTTTATCGGTTGCATTCTTACGTTTGTTTTTGTTTTTTTGCCTCTGATACCTAGAGGTGCAGTGCAACTTTTGAAGCTTGGGCAGGAGAGTTACATTTGCAGAGGCCTTAGTGTCCACTGCAGTGTTGATGGCATGTGTGACAGTAGATCTCTAAGCATGCATATAAGGGAGCACATAGAGATCTTTCTTTGCATTATTCCTATTACAAAGTACAACGATTTTCAAAATACCGGTATGAAGTAGTGCTTAGAAGGTGACGTCCTAAAGGGAAGTGGTTTCTTGCAGTGTATGTAAAATGTTGTCCTTTATTTTGATATCTTTTGGTTAAAGAAACACTATGGGAAGATTTGTTCTAAGGAGGTTTTTTATAAAAATAGACCATATTTAAGCCTTATGTTTGAATTTATTTTGCAGGTTTACCTCCAGACATTACAAAAGATGAATTTGTGCAAGTCATGTCAAAATGTGGTATCATCATGCGAGATCCTCAGACAGAAGAACACAAGATCAAGCTGTACAAAGATAAGGAAGGAAATCTTAAAGGAGATGGCCTCTGTTGTTATCTGAAGGTCAGTGGTGCGCTGGAATGCAGTTTTCCATCCCACTGGAGGCACAATATGGCCATTGTTTCAGAATAACATTCAGAAGATTCTTGGAAATCTAAAGCACAGTTTGGAATATAGGTGTCTGTTTTAAAGATTTACTCCAGAAATGCCCACTTACCTCGTTTGTTTCCTCTTACCCAACCTTACCCTCTGCCTGGAAACGGCCATAATACCTGCTGAACATGTCTTTACGTGCTCCTGTCTTGGGTGCCAGACATTATGGGTTGAAATGGAAGGCTCCTCACCTTTTACTTTGAAAATATGCCACTGTGTAACCAAGAATACAGAAATAACGAGCCTCGATGGAACATACTGTGGTCTTGTATTTACAGCTTTTAGCTGGGAACTGGTTTGGTTCAAAACTGTGCTTTCATTCTTTATTAAGGTATAAAAGTTTAGGCTGCAGTACTGTTTCCTTATGTGTTTCACTTGTGAATCATTTGGAAAGGTGGTGATTGCAAGTGCAGCCTGCTTTAGTTCTGCAAGAAGCACTAGGCAGTACTGAATCATCAAATGGCTTATAATCTGTGCTGATTTTGTAATTGTAGTAGTTAGGGCTGTGGATCACCCTAGCATAAATACTGTCTTCACTCTAAAGGACTTTTAGGAAAACATTAAAAATTTTTTAAGAGTCTCAATATCTGCTGTTCTTGGAAAAGTGATACAAATTTTATAGGAAATCAGTCCCCTGGAACCTTTTTATTTTTGCTTTTAAACTCATCAGCTTGCTTGGATATTGTATTTTAGTGTCCATGACATATTTGAATTAAATATATGCAGCTGTTTTTGGAAGTATTAATCAGTTACAACGGGAGTGAAGAAATACTGGGTTTTGATCAAGAAAACAGTGCCAGCTGTGTGTGAGAAGATGGCATTATGGTTTTCAGTGAAAGAGACTTGATTCTTAGCACAGTTCACTTAATGACATGTTATTGGAATACAATTTAATTTTGACACATGCTTTAAAGTTTGTGCCTTGTTTTATCTTCAAATAGAGAGAATCAGTTCAGCTTGCTTTGAGGCTTCTGGATGAAGCAGAAATCCGAGGCTATAAATTGCATGTGGAAGTTGCAAAGTTCCAACTGAAGGGGGAGTATGATGCAAGCAAAAAGAAGAAGAAATGTAAAGACTACAAGAAGAAGTTGTCACAACAGCAGAAGTTTGTGTTTTTTATTTCAGTAAAATATTGCTTGAGTTTTAAGTGCTGTTAGTAAAGTGGTGCTTTCTTTCAAATACAATGCTAAGTTTTGCAGAAATTTAAGTGTTGTCTGACAGTGCAATAGCTTAACTATTGCACATTTGAAGGGGACTAACTCCTAAATTAAATGTTGATCTAATGAACTTCTTGTGATTCACATATTAAAACAGTACATAGGGAGCAATGGTACCTTCAGATGTAGAAGAAAATATTACAACTCTGGGGAAAGAGCATGCTTTCTTCATTTTCAGTGGATAAGAGTGTGCAAGTCCTGTCACAATACCTGGGCTTACTGTTGGGTGCTCATGTATATTCAGTGCCATACTGCAGTAGTTGCAAAGGGCAAGAAATGCTGCCTGCCACAGGAGCAAATACTAAAATCTCTATAGATTCCCCCAGACATCTCTCTCTGCTATAAAATATACTGGGTTTTGAACTGTACCTTGATTCATTGCTTTTGTTACTTAAAATTTGTTCTGCCTTTTGGAACCAAGAAGATGCAGATTAAAGAGGAAAAAAGTTTGAATAATTTTGATATTTCAATGAAAGCAACATTCCACTCAGCATTGTAAGTAGTAATGCAGAAATGTTTTCCCATAGTTAGGGGGAGCAAAGGCTTCTTGGTATCTTGTCGATTAAAGCCAGAAGTAGATTGAAATCTATCTGCCCCAAAGATACACTGACAGTTCTTGGTGTAAGAAGTCTTCAGTGTGTAGGCAGGTGTATGAAAATTATGAAATTGCATTTGACAGCAATTTGTGTGAGTAAAAGGACTGTGTCCCTTTTGAGTTGAAGAGCATAATTTACTGGTATAACTGTTCTCCTCAGAAATCAAGTTTTTCTTCAGCTAAAGTAGCAGGTACAAGAAGAAACTTAAGATTTCCCCACCCCAATATATGATCTTGAGGTTTAAAAGTGCAAGTGTGGGGGTTTCTTGTAATAGGATATGAAGTAGGCATTTCTACAAGAAGTAAGATTTGCTGAGAGAAGGCAAAGTCCTAGAACAGACATGCTGGGTTACATGACCAGTTTGTTAGTGGCTCTACACTGAGGAACGAAGTACATCTTGTAGTAATGTCTATGGAAGAGTCAGTGTTCTTGCATGTTCTTTTAAATAAAAGCAGGTAAATTTTACCTAGGGGAGTAGTGGATCTCCTTTTTTACAGAATGAGTTAGGAAAAAATGGTAAAATACTGACATTTTAATTGCACTTGAAAACAGCTGATTCCTTTATCTGAATTGATATTAGGAAATAAATATTTTCTCAGTGTTTTAAAAAATACATTGAAAAATTATTTATATTCCTTGTATGAACCGTTAAGTGCCTTAAAACCTCAAATGCTTTGTAGCAATAATAAACCTGGGTTTGCTTACTAAGTTACTGTGTTTTTTAGAAGAATAACTTAACTCTTTGTGTCAAAATATATATTAATATATTGCAAGAAATGCCAAATTAATGATTTTTTTCATCAAATACTTGTAGAAACTGAAGAGAGCCGCAACAATATCTTCTTACTGTTGCTTCATTTCATTAGACAGCTGGATTGGAGGCCAGAGAAGAAAGATGGGGCAACTCGAATGCGGCATGAACGCATCGTTATTATCAGGAACATGTTTCACCCCAAGGACTTTGAGGTAGGAAGATGCAGTTTGCTTCTGTAGATTGTGTTGTTAGAAGTTAACATATCTGAACTTTTTGCCGTACAAATTGTAGCAAGATTCTAAGCAGATGAAAAAAAAATTAAACTTGCTGTTTGGGAAGGGCATTCTCTTGTGCCAAACATCTGCTTTAAATTCATTCATCTCTCTCCAAAAGCAAGAAAAAAATGCTGGTAAGAACGTATTTTTCAAATTGGGGTTTTTCACTCTCTGCAAAACCTATATATCTGACAATATTCTTTTCTGGGGTGGAAAGAGGAGTAAACAACAGTAATGGTTGGAATAGAGAAATGAGCACAAAATAGCTATATTGACAAGTAGTATTTATTAAATTCAAATAAGAGATGTCTGCCAACTCCCGGGTGGCTTTGAAAATTCAGCATAACAGCACCTAATTTATGGACTTCTAAGAGATTGACAGATGTGTACCAACCACTGGTGATGGAGCAAAAATGAAGCTGATAGAAGTGACTGCTTATGTTTAATTAAAGCTGTGTAATTGCTTTGTAGGAGGACCCTTTAGTGCTAAATGAGATAAGAGAAGATCTGCGGACAGAGTGTGAAAAGTTTGGTCAAGTAAAGAAGGTTCTCATATTTGATGTAGGTATTTTTACATGTGTTGGTAGAATTGATGTAATGTGCAAAGGTGCAAAACATTTAGGCTGCTTTAAATATGAGTGAAGGATTCATTTGGGTGTGTTTAGTTCATGGAAACTTGACTTAATCTTTCAGGCTTTTAAAACTTTTGGAACTTAATGTCTAAGTACCTGAGTACTTCAGTCTATGTAAAGGCAAGCTAACTCTTCCCAGGACCTTGGATACATGTTACAAGTTTGAAAATGTATGAATACATTATTTGTAGCTAAGCTAGCTGAAATGTTTTTTTGGTTTTTGTGTTCAAAAATTGTGTTCTGTGTGCTAATACAGCAGCATGGAAACTTGAAAACTGAACTTCTCAAACATGATTATATATGATCAGAATGGAGCCATATCGTGACTGATATTATTTGATAATATAAAGGGTATCGGAATGAATGCATTAGTTAGAATGTTATTAAATGCAAGTTGCCTGTCCTTACAGAGGCACCCTGATGGTGTCGCTTCTGTGTCATTTAAAGAAGCAACAGAAGCTGATCTGTGCAAGCTGACTCTAAATGGAAGGTGGTTTGGTGGCCGTCAGCTCAGTGCGGAAACATGGGATGGTGTAACAGATTATCAGGTAGCCTTTCATGGTTCTTTTTTATCAAATGTCTTCCAAATGGTAAATCTGCTTGAATTCTAAGAGTGCTTGACATTTCTGTCCCCATACCCTTCCCCTGCCCATGCCTGCATTTATCTTGCCTCTCTTCAAAAGCTGTAGAATGTCTCCAAAAATCACTCTCAGTTATTAAACTTAGCAAAAAATTAGAGGACCTGTTTGAGTACTCAAAGTGTCAACTTAGAGGATTCACAACTGGATGTACAGATCATTAGTTCAGTTAGCATTGAGATATTTCTGTAATACAAATATTTGTTTAATTTTATCTGTGTAAATACTCATTTTTGCAAGTATGACTCTGTAATGATGTGTATAAACACTTCTTTAACAGGTGGAGGAGACTGCAAGAGAAAGGGAAGAAAGGCTCAAGGTGTGGGAGTCATTTTTAGGGGATTCTGACACAAAGGAGCAGCAAACTACATCTGATTCGGATTCTGCATCAAGTAGTGTTAAACTGCCCAAAGGGAAACAACCTCCAGAGGTTAATGACACACTTAGAGAGGTTGCAAATGATGAAGCCCATAAGAGGGAGAATAATGGTGAGGGTGTTAATGAAGATGGAGCTCCATCCACCGACAGCAGTCTTGCAGGCAGTGATGGTGAAGCTGATACATAACATCTTTAATGCTTTATGAATGCATGATTTTTAGGGTGATGTTTGAGTGTATCCCTTTCTTCAGGGTGACTGCAGACAATATTCATACGAATATAGATATATTAGAATGCCATCAACTGTGTACTTTGAAGTTTTCATTAAAAACAGTATTTAATGAGGTTCTAAAAGTTTGTATTAATTGGCTGTTCGGGTAAAGTAACTCAAGTTGCCAAGAACTCGGTAAAACTCATCAGACATATTTTGTTCAAACTATGCTTGTTAGTGTTTCATCATGTGAGTGTGAAATATGTTCCAACCCTTAAGTTTATGTAACTATATGTAACTTATGTAATGCAGAGCTTTTACAAGATTTGTGGATTGTACTGTTAATTTTCCTAAAGCCCTTGGAACTCAGTATTTCAATAATTTGTGTCCTGGTATGTTGGATCATTTTATTGAACAAGTGCTGTGATCCATATAGGGTGAATGCATTGGACATGTTGCTATGTATTAGGTGGCAGATGGTGAGTAGTATCAGGTCACAAGCTTAAAGAAAGTGGCAGACAGTGTTGCCATAGCGACCCTAAGGTAAACTGAGTGAAGAGAGGTTATTGAATCACAGCATCCAGCAAATTAGTTTTTCCTTCTGTTTAGATCTTCTGTTGATGTTGGATAGAGGCTGGAATTATGTCACAGAGACCAGAAATGCATGAACACACGTATTCTAGGCCATAATAACATTGATTTTACTCTCATGGTCTGTATGCAGTAGGTATCAGAATAGGTTTTTGATTTTTGTGGTGGCTTTATTAGTTCTTGCTTTAAAATAAAAGTAAGGGGTTTTTGTTAACTTTGTTAGCAAATGTGAGTTCTCCTCAACATTTTAGCTTAGCTCTGTGTCCTCCTCACAGTAGGGAGGATCTTCCATATTTCATAAAACTTAAATGCTTTTGGCAACTCAGATTGCAGTTTGTTGTGCAAAAGTTAGAATACTTTAAAATATGCTTTCAAATAATGCTCTTATATGGAAAAAGCACATTCTAGTCCTCTTCAAAATATTTCCAAAAGCAAGGACTTAGAAGATATTCAAACTTTGGAGATCTTAATAAGTGGCAGGCTTTCAAAAATAACTGAGTGGAGCTATTTTGGGCATAGTGTCTTAACTTAGAATTCCACTATTTTGATAAGTAAGAATAGAAGAACATGGATTTAGGCACTAAATAATTAAAAATTCTTAGCATGCTGTTCATATGGATGGTTACCAGTGCACATTTGCAAGGAGGATCCTTTGAATTTTTTTTAATTCATATTGGATTGCAAGAAACTGTAGATGATAATTCCTGTGTTTCCATCGTGAGATAATCAGAATACTCTGAAAATGGTATTTTCAAACCTTGTGCTATGAGATTACCATACAAATTTTTTCCTGAATTCTATATGGTTGTCTAAGTTTGTTGGGTTTTTTTTAATATATAATCAATATGTGTGGGTGGCTATATCAACAAGAGCATAGAAGTTATCACTTGCCATTGTGGTTATAAATTACATCTTTTGCGACAGAAATAGCTGTCATATTTTAATACAGGGGTTAAAAGTCTGGGGGCTCATAATTACGCTGATACGACAAATTTCACATTATGAATTGCATTATAAAGAAGAGATGTAGCTCTTGCCAGCTAAAAAAAAGTAAATTTTCTCATCTTTCCAAGTGTCTGGATTGTGTGTTTCAGCAGAGCAGGTGTTTGAAGAATTCAGGGAATTTGGAACACTGCCTGCTTAGTAGCTGTAAGTAGTGGTGTATTCAGATACATTTCTGGGTTGTGTTGGTTCTGCCATAGTTATTTTTATTGGTAAGAAACACCACAGACCTTTGAGAACTGAAAGTGTTTACATATGAGGATGTAGTTTAGTGTGGTGAGTATTGCTTTCAGTGCTCCTTTTCTTCTTCCAGCTTCTAGACTCCAGGCTTTAGGTCTCTTACTCCTGTGTTTGTTTTGTTTGTTTTTTTAAGGGAGCACAGTTTTGTAACACTACACAGTTAATCACTTATTTTACAGTGGAGTGACAACTGATATAGGGAAACTTGTGGAAATGCCTACAACTTTTAAAGTTCTGTGAAGCCTTACCATGGTATCGGATATGGAAAACAAGGTTAGTGTTAGTGTTTGAAATAAGACTTTGAAAAATAAGGAATTGTCGTATGTGCAGTAAACCTTCTCTCTCCAATTGATGTGCAAATTTGACTGGCTTGCTGCAGAAGTTCAATGTGCTCTTAGTCCTTTCCCATTCTCCTTTAGACGTCACACTAAAGTAGAGCACCAACAAAGACTGAGACTAAATGCTTTACTGGTTTTCCTATTAACTAGGATTCTTAAGAAATAAAAGTTCTTTTTCCATGCAAATATGTTGTTCTCAAGTGTGGCATTATACTCAAACTTGTATTTTCCTTTTGTCTACCTCCGTTTTCCCCAGTAAAATGTAAAAATATATTTTTATGAACTATTCATTGAGTTATTGAGGCATTTAGTAGTCCAAGGAGAGGTTTATGCATCTGTGACTCTTTTCAGCAGATTTTCATTAAAACCAAATTCTTCAGATGATTTCCTTTTTGGACTTACTTATGAAGTTTATTAATCAGTCTCAACAGAAATCAGAGAATTTCACAGAAGTTAAAATTGTTATTTTGAATTATGATTGTGAAATTCTTACAGAGCAGTAATGTTTAATAGAAAATTTTAACAAATCTAAATAGGCTGAGTTACTTTTTAAAATTACTTTTTTTTTTTTTTTTTACTGATCAGCATCATACATAAATTGGTAAGAAATTAAAACCCTAAAGTAATTTTCACTTTTTTTTCTTTTATTAAAAGTGTTTTCTCATTTCTTTTCTTGCTCATTAGAAGTGACAAAACCAACCTTTTTGCTCAGTTTCTGAGGTTTTCTTAGGTCCCATTCCAGTGGTCCAGTATACTGCATGTTCCTCCATCCCTGTGATTTTAGTAAAACACGCACTTTAAGAGAATCTGTCTCCTTTCTTCTGTATATCATGAAAACAATAACTAGCAGCAGGCTGAAACAATTTGTGGATCGTTATTTGTGCTCAGTTTTGAACTAGAGAAATAGTTGTTTCTACCAGTTTTCAGTGTAACTAAATTGATGTAAAGCCACTTAAATACAATATGAGAGAGTAATAACTGATTCTTCAGCATAATTTGGCGGAATCACTTTCTGAACCATTCAAAATAACTGCTTAGCTTCATGATAAATTGGTAGTCTGCTTTAGAATCAAATGCTGTTCAGTGGTTTGCTGGGAAGGAATTTTTATAGAGTTACAGGTATTCACCAGAGATGATGTGGTTGGAGGAGCGTGGCCAAGGTAGACACCTGGAAACAGAAAGCTTCAAAACAAAAAGCTTTTCAGGAGGTTTTCTCTTTTTTCACAGGTTCTCGAATGTTCGTATACAGGTGTTAAGAGAGAATTAGTTTCATTTTGCATCAAAATGTTTATCTGTTTTTCCTGCTGGCTTTTAATTTTATTTTTTTTTAATTGAATTTCAGTCACTCGTACAGCTTAGGTTTTGTATAAGGACTGCAATTCACTTAAAATCTTTAGTATGTTAAATGCAGTGCATTTTAGCTAAAACATGTCCTAGACATTATTCAGTTAAGGTTAACCTATTAGCAATTACAAATAACTAGCTTAATTAGCTTAATTCACTTAAGAAAACTTGAAGGTGTTGGATGCTTCATAGAAACCCAAACTTGCCTTTCATCAACATTCATACCCTGAATTCTTGAACTTAAACCGAGCCAAATTTGGACAAAAAAATAAAAATATATTCATATAAGTTTTAATTGGATTTTAAATTCTTATTTTTATTTCTACATTTGAGGAAGCATACTGCAGTGTGGTAAATGAATTCTGTGAGTTGTGTATTTGTGTTGATTTGACTTCTGTCTATTGTTGTGCTCATTATAGCTTGACGTCTTACTGTCAGGATACTCTGAAAGTTCTGTAGTATATTTATAGAATTATAAAACCTTTTTCAGCAAACTGGCTTTTTTCTCATTCTGTAATATGAAAGTATATTGTTAGATTAAACTTTTCAGTAAGTTAACTTCAAATTTTTTCTGACAGGTGATTTTCTTCCTATAAAATAATAATTTTAATTTATCCTTTAGAAAAGCAACATTACAAAGCAAACGGTATTTGAATAATATCTAGATTTGTGACAGCATCTGAGAATACCCTTTGTTTGTCTTCAATTTGTTTCTTAAAGGGGTTGTGTTTTATACTACCTTTTTAATAAACAAACTCATTAACAGAGCAAGTCTTTGCTGATTAGTTTTAAGATAAGGTATTCTTTTTTTCCTCAGTAGAAGATACCATAATGTTTGGTGCACAGGGGCTTTAGTTTATAAACCACTTGTGTTAATGTGCCAGAGCTTTCAGTTGGACCCAGTAGACACAGTGCTTGAACTGTGAGTGGGATACGGTATTTGTTCCATATAGGGTTTGGTCTCTGCCTTCTTCCTGGCTTGGGGTGTTAATGGGCCTGCATGGAGAGGAAAGGAGCAGGAAGGATTACTGCAGACACCGTAGTTAAAATTGAGATTGTGAAGATGTTTTTGATAAGGACAAGTAGAATTTTAATTTTTATTCTCAAAGCTTTGACACTTTGAATGCTTCAAAAGCACTGGAAATTATTCAATTCCTGTACTGAAGAATAGGGATTATAATCCCATTTTACCCTGTAGTTCTTTCTAGGAGTTTTAAATTGATGCCACCTTAACCTGAGGAGAGCTTTAACTGTCAGCCTGAGAGGAAGATCTCAAATAAGGTCTTGAAAAGCTTTAGAAGAGCAAATGTCTGCCATATGAGTCAGTTTAGAAAAGGGAGTCAGAACGATGGAGATGTTGAGGGCTCTCGCCTTGCTGGTGGAATGGAATCCAGTCTGTCTCACCATCAAAATCTTTTACGCAAATAGTGTGTCAATAAAAGATTAAGCACCGTCATGGGAATTCTCCCAGCCTGGTAGTTAAGTTGTTCTGGGAAGGGCAGCGGGTGGATTCATATGTATTTAGGCAGAGGGAATTGGATTGTGCTCTCCAGCTTTCTGGGTGAGTAACCAAACTCCAAAGCTCTACAAAATACATAATGTCACCAGTTTGGTGACTAGTTCCCCAGTGTGTTTTTTCCAGCTGAGACTGGCAAGTTTGACCCTGTTTCAGCATTTCTGGAATGACTAATTTTTTTAATTTTGGTAAACTTGCTACAAAAAAAACCCCAAACTTTCCTGCTTACAGCCCTTACAGAACAAGATTTTTTTTTTTTTCTCTCTATAGTTATTAAAACAGATCCAGCAAAGAAAAGTGAGAAAATTGATTATCCAGTTTATCTGGGTTGGAAGGTTGGAAACAGGTCATCTTTTTTCAAAGGTGTTTTGTAGTTACCAACTTCAGAGTGAATATTCTGTAACATGGCATAGGAAAAGTCCTTTATCATTCTGGGCAAGTTTGGTTCTCTGCCATAACTTAGAATACTCTAAACTTTTCCAAGGTCCACAGTGTTGTCTTTTTTGTGTACACATGGTCGTAAAAAAAACAAACAACAAAAATGAACCAAACAAACCTAAACCTACTTACAATCCTATTTTCCTCATTCCTGAAATCTCCTAACCTGGCTGACTTGTTGGAGTGCATTTCATGCATTCTTAGCCGATAGGTTGAAGGAAACGCCTCATTCTTTGCAGCTGGAGGCTAGAAAGTGTGGGGAGTTCATGAACGTGGCTTGTCTTCTGCTGCAGTCGCTGCAGTGCACTCAGAGCTGGCTGGGCCCAGGAAGGATCCCGACCTGCTGGACACAAAATGGGTGTCCCACATCCAGAAAATTTGACTGATGTGATGCTGCTGACAGTGAGTTAAGGTAGGAGAATTCACTGACTTCCTCAAATGTTTCCTTATAGGGAGCATAGAGGAATAACTTGATGAGAGGGAATGCCTGCTTGTTAAATTGTGGCTTGCTACTTGGGAAGTGGGATTGATTTTTTTTTTTAAAAAAAAAAACTGGTTTGAGCTACATGAAATCAAGAATGAAGAGTTCCCTGCCAGATGCTCCAGTAGCAGGAAATCAGGAAACTGTTGGCAAGGGTGGGGAATGTAAAAAACATTGTAAAGTATTAGCTCTTGTGGTGAGCTGTCAACAGCCACCACTCTTATGCCTGTCTTGACCATGGGTCCTTGTCCACACGAAGAAGAAATAACTTGGCCAAATATTTGCACTGTTTTGCCATTATTAAACGCATTCCAAGAGTAGTGTGATATGAGCAGAGTCCATTTCATCCTGAGTTCCACTTCTACTCTGTTTTGACAATGGTTTGTGGCAGACACAAGTTGGAAGGATTTCTGCCTTTTGCAGACTTTGTGCTGGATGGTGGAATAACAGGAAGTTCAGGTAATGAAGACTACAGTGCTCCAAATTTAGGTCCTGTCTCCTGGGATATTAGAATCCTTACGCACATATGATCACTGAGATGTAACTGAGGTTATACCTGGCCTTCCTTTGGCTGCTTGTTGGAAAGCTCAAGAGATTTTTAGGGAAATGGTAGAAAGAGAGGTAGATGACCTATTTTACTTTAAAATACATTATTTTTCCAGCATTTTAACTGGTCACAATCACACAAGCTGCTGCACACAAATAAACAATGCTAAAGGAGCCCAGAATTAATGTCAGGAGCTAGTTAAGCATATTAATAAAGTGGTACAAAGACATGATGGCTTTTACTGAGTCAAGAGTGGGAAAAGTGGTCCTCTGGGTTGGCGTTAATGCATTCTAAATTGTATGTTGATGTGTAATGCTGGAGCAGAGAAGGAAAAGCTGCTTTGCTTCTTGCTCTTGAGATGACTCCTTGTTCTTTCTCAGGCATTCTAGTTGCTCATGACAATTTTCAGTGGCAAGTATTGGCCCCTGGCTGAGCAATTGTAAAGTTCCCTGACTCAAATAGCATGACACTTTCTAAAACAAGACTGGGAAAAAACTGTCTCCTCCTGTGCTCGAAGTCCTTCCAGTTGTGTGGCTGGGTTGTGCTAGTTCCTGCTTCCCCTCATAGGCCTTGAGAAGGTGCCTGTGTATTGGGAGGAAGTGTTTCTTTAAGTTTTCCATATCTAGGAAAGCTGGGTCAGTTTTAAAGTTGTGAAAGACTGTGTTCTTAATCAGATATTGTGACCTTGCAGTCCTGTTCCCAGTGCTGTGTTTAGCTGAATCTAAGAGGATGAGGAAAAAGCAATAGAAATTCTAAAATAAAGACTAAGGAGCTCTAGAATTTGGACATGAGTTGGCAGTTGCTGACAGGAGATAAGGGCTGGATGAGCAAGTGACCATGAGTCAGGGAGAATTGAACAGAGCACATGGTTGGAGATGGAGGTAATAAGCAAAACTAGACATGGAAGCAAATAATAAACATGGAAAAGAAATTTGTAGGTGAAGGCTTAAGCATTAAAATAGGGCTAGATTATGGCTTGACAACCTTAATCCTCATATTTTCAGCCTAAGCAGTTTTTTTTTGTGTGCAAGAAAATTCTGAGAAACTATTTGAAGGCAGTCTTCACAGGCACTTCAGAGTATCCTTTGAGACACAGATGAGTGTAATGTTTATTTGGAAGCTTCTGAGGATTGGGGGATGTATGACTAGGAAAGAAATCAGATAAATGTGTTAAACTAGGTTAAGCAGTGCTGTGTATTGCAGGGTTAGTTGGATGGAAACAGATATCTAAACTTCATGAGGTTTTATGAACTCCAACTGGCTATTGGCTAAAGCTTGCCCTGATCTCTGAAAAATAACAACCTACCTTTTGCTACCAAGATAAATCAATTATACTATGCAGTGTCATGAGCTGACAATGAGATTGGAAAATTGAATGGAAACAGCAGATGCTTTACTGTGTTTGTAGCCCGAGCCTTGCTAAATACGATTTTGATTAGAGCAGGACTTGTGAGCTCTGTCTGTGAGCTTGCTCCCTCGTGGCCAGAAACTGTACAAGTGCATGAAAATTATTCTTGTCCAGGGCAAGCAGTGACATTCCTGTCCTACTCTTACCATATCTGGCAGCAGAGATTTTTAAAGAGAACAAAAAGGAGTCTTACAATCTTCTGTTGACTTCCTGCAAACTATTTTAGTGTAGTTCCTGCCTTAAACCTGTAAATTCTGGCTGACCCACAGTGTGTGTTTCAGCAGTCTTGCTCCAATGTTTTAAGCACCTGGCAGACCCATCATGATCCTAGGTAAGTTGTTTCAAACAAGAAAAGGTTATTTCTTTTGGTTTTGTTGGTTTTTCTTTTTACTTCAATTTGCCATTATTTTAGTTTCCAATAATTTAATCTAAATGTCTTTTTCTAACAGGTGAAGCTATTCATTAGTCTTAGAAGTATTTTTTTTGGAGATCTGTGCTGACAGTGATTAAGGTGCTTCAGACTTTACCTTACCTAAAATTATTATTTTCAGCTGTTACGTAGTATAGTGGGGTTTGGGGTTTTTTCTGCTTTTGTTTTGTTGTTTGTTTGTTTGTTTTTCACTCCATCATTGTGTTTTTTGAATACAAAAACCTAAATTGGACAAAGCATTTTGATAAATTCACCCTGAACTTCATTCAGGGATAGTGCCACCTCTGAATTATTTTTTTAACTGTTTCAGTTCTTCCAGAGAGGGCACATTTGCACAGTACTAGGTCCTAAGCCCAGACTTACAAAGTCAGGGTGAGAAATGAAAGCTGATGCGTAGATGTGCCCATTCTGCCCAAGTATTTAATTTTAGTAGTAGCTAATAAGGAAATCAGTAAAGAGGAGGTACATGGAAGAAGCGGAAAACCAGAGAATCTAATCCTACTAATAAGTGTTCTTCTGGCCCCTACCATTTTTGGGAGGAAGCTGGGATCACCACTCACTAGGCACTTGAAGTTGAATACTGTCCCTTTGACCTGTCTGGTTTTCTTTTGGTTTGTTTTTTTTGGTGTTTTTTTTTTTTACAGGGACTGTTGGCCATTAAAAATGGAGGAAGAAACAAGGAAGCTTTCCCCAAAGCTGAGTAAAAGGAAAGAGCCTGTGAAAACAGAATGGGGATCTCAGAGCGTGGTGTTCACCTATTTCCAAGGGGACATTAACAGCATGGTAGATGAACACTTTTCTAGAGCTCTCAGCAATGCCAGGAGCCCCCAAGACCTGAGCACAAAGCACAAGGGTGAGACTGTTGTCTATGAAGCCTGGTGTTGGATGGGGGTGACTGGCTTTCACTAAGGAATTTAAGATCTGTTGAGCTTAAATTTGGAATTGTGTGCAAACAGAAAGCAAGAAAATCATACTTGTAAAACCCTAGGTTATGTAGTTGGAACTTCCTGGGTAAATCCCTGTGATTGCTGGAGTAATTCCTAAGCTTTCCATGGGCCTGTTGGCAGGACTAGGTCATCATTTTCCAGCCAAGTGTCCCCATCACTACTGGATCCAATAAGTGCATTATGACTTGTCATCTTAACAAAAATATATTTGTCTAAGCTTGCAGCTGTCAAAAACCTGCCTAAATTGGTGTTGTGTAGTACACATTTAATACTTAGTAGAAACATTGATGGTAGTGGTTTAATCTGCCAGTATGAATTTGTGGTTGATTTTTAAGATAAGCAGCACTAAAGTGATTATGTATTTCTGTAAAAATTAATATGCACTCTGGTAGCATTCCCTTGGAAATCCACTGGAATTTGCCTTGGGAAAAAAGGTAAGAATTGATGAGACTTCAGATGCCTTTTTTTCTCTTTTTAAGTAGACAGCATGTCTCCCCATCAGTGGAATTTCTCTTCACACTGCTGCAAATCATATCCATCATCTTCTTCAACAAGCATGGCAAATTCTGCTCTGAATTGTTCTGCTGCTGGCGTGGTAGGCCAGTGCCAGCCATCATCTCTGTGTAGTCGTCCAGCTCAACCTGCAGATTTATGGCCCTTCCTTCCAATTGGGACTCCCAGTGTAACCAGTTCAGTGTATCCTCACACCCTCCCTGACCTGCATGCAGCTGATGAGCTGATCTCTGACAGGAAATACAGTTCTCTTCTTGGCCTTCTGCAACAGGAAAGGTGCTTAACATCCATGCAAGAATGCACCATGAAGCAACATTCAAGTTCTGCTTGTATGACTGGACCTGCAACGTTACAAAATATGAGTCAAAGTTCAGCTCCTGAGGGAGGTAAGAAAATGCTATCACTTTATTCTTTGATGGCATCTGATGTAAAGTGACAGAATAATACCGTCTGTTCCTAAGCTTTTCAATCTGGATCCAACTTCAGGCAAACTCACAGAAATATTTTACAGTAGGTAACCCTGATATGTCCTGTGGTACTTGGGATCAATTAGCCATATAGTATGGGTTAATCAAAAAATGTGTATTGACTACTCACACAATATTTCACCTTCTGGCTTGACTATAAGCTTGACTATAAGCATTATTCATAGTGCTGTCGCAATCTCTAATACCCATGGATATCAGGTATGGTGTGTACCAGACACTCCCTCACTGGGACCAGAAAGGGGTGGCCAGGAAAAATCCCTGAGCAGCCTCTCTTACTGTGCAGGCTCTTTATGTTCTGAGTACGGGATGGGAAACTGCAGCTCTTACCAGCATGACCATGGGTTTTTCTCCCTCCCAGTTTGTCCGTAGCTGGAATGATGTGGGTACAGGGACTGGTGGACCAGCCTTGCCTTGTCTCCTGGCTAAGAAATCCCTGCCATGAGGCACTGCTGCTCTTCCTGCCGAAGGTTATGTCTGCTCCCTGAAAATTTCCCAGAGCTAATGCAAGTCACAGAGTGATTTTGTTGCTTGTTTATTATCCACAATTACTAGGAATCCAAATCCTAGGTACTACCAGCGCACAGCAGAAAGATGCCTGAAGTTCATTTATGTCCCCACAGTGTCTAGATCTGCTGGATAAAATTGTTCTCCTGTGAGTAATTCTGCCTTTGTGAAGCTCTCTGGGGTCAGGCTTCCTGGCCAAAACACTGATGCCTGTTGGGGTACATCTACATTGCTGTTCGTGGGCGTTCCCCAGTCAGGCAGCTCAACAATGGTCTCCAGGAAAAAGGATTGTGAAATTGTTTAGGAAGTCTGCTGGAAAAATACAGTGTGTCCTACCTGGTGCTTCTAAACAAAAAAAGATCAGGCATATGATGAAGCCATCCTGAGGCTTAGGCTTTGAAAAATAAGCAGCTGTGAAATACCTCCTGGTTACCCAGTTTCAGAATTGCATCAGCAGGAATTTAGGAGAATGTGGGCTAAAGACTGCCTGCAGATACAAGCAGGAGTTTATCTACAGTTCCTCTTTTGAGGATACAACAGAGCTATGTTGTTATGAGGACCCTGACTGTAGGTGTTTTGCTGAACTTACTACTGCTAGAACATCTAATGCCTGTCTGTGGCTGTTCATGGTAGTGTCTGTATCTTCAGCTGGAATGCAAACTTTGTGCTCATGGTATGTGAGCAGAGGTTTTGTGTATGTGTTGCATAGGTGCACGCCCTACGCTTTGTGTAGCTAGTGAATGAGAATTTCATTACTTTAAAGACAGTGTCTGAACTGGGATCTCATTTATGAACAAGGTAAGGTGCCCTCTTCCCCAAAGGGAGTAATTTGAACCTATCAAGGCTTGGGAGCCCCAAGAACTGACTCCTTCAGAAAAATACCTATTTCATTAAATTAGTCTTGTGTTGATAACAGGGAAGCACTGCCAACAACAATAGGCTTTTTCCCCAAAAAAATTCAGAATGAAAATGAGTGAGGAAAAAATTGAAAAGGAAATGAAACAGCTCAGTATTCCCCAGCCATTACAAATCAAAGCCCTTTTCTTCAGGATGTATACAGGGCCTTTCTGAATATTTGGGAGCCTTTAAACAACACACATGTAGCACCATCCTTGTGATTATCAAACAGGCTGACAAGGATATATAAGAAATAGCTGGTCCAGGTTCAGAGGGAGTCTTTAGCAAATCCCTAGGATGTGTGCATTTAGTTTGGCTGTAGGAGTCCTTGTTTCCTGGCTCTATCTGTTAAATATACTTCTCCTTGCTCTGTGTCGTGTTTAAGAACAGCTGATGTTTATATCTATGGAAGTGTATGTTGCTGTGCCAGACAGCACAGAGCTCCTCAGCACCTGTGCTATAGGCTGGGCTGCAAAAGCACAAGGTTTCTTTAGTAACTACTGCCTACTTTTATCTCTGTGCTGAATCTCTGCTCATCCCCAGTATTTTTCTTTATTTTTTTTTTTAAGAGAGGAAAGCAAACTCTTACCAAGGCTCAGAAAATCCCAGTGTAAGCCATGCCACTCCAGGTGAGTAAAGAAACCAGCAGGTTTAGAACAAATCAGACAGCAGACTTGCTTATGCATGTAGTATTAAAGATGCTTCCTTGTTTGTTTTTGTATTTCAAAAGCTCATTTTTCTCCCAGATAGAACCACCACCTCCCATAACTACATTAACAAAGAAGAAGCAAAACTCTACATTATATTAAAATGAGACACATGGTTTGTTTTGGGTTTTTTTACCCCATCTACCTTAGTTTTTGTGCTTATACCATCAGGCTGCCATTTCACAATGCCTGTTTTGCACTTGCTGTCCAAGTTTCAGATCCCAAAAAGATAGAACAGCCCTTGCTTTGTACCTCAAGCACACACGTGGTAGCACTGCTGCAGTTTGCACCAACAAACCCACCGTACTGCTGGGTGAGTTGTTCTAAGAAATTGTTCCCAAAGCATTCAGGCTTCCATATTATTTGTCTCTTGACAGTGGTCATATCCCATGTTCGTTCTTTGATGTACAATGTTTTGGGAATACTTTGAATGGGTCATTTTGATTATTCCAGTAAGTGTTCTTCTGCACCAGACTCAAAGGTGCAAATCTGTTTGCACATCATCTCAAGAGATTGCAAGGACTGTGCTGTTTGACTGTCCTGATGCTGCTGTGTCTTTCAGGTATTCAGCTTCATGACAGAAGACAAAATTTGTACTTCTAGCACCTGAATGTTTCCACTTTGTTCTGAAAGAGCAAGTTATTTCAGTGAACATTTTATTATTTGCAACTGTGAATCAAGAAGAAACCAACTGCAGCTAATCCCATGTTTTTTCACTCAGCCGGAGGAATACGTGTACTATTTACTGTTTGGGGAATGGCAAAATAACCCTTTTCTATACAGTAAATAATTTCTAATGTTTTTGCTGTTAATTTGGAAGTATGTTTGTTGTGGCGATATATTGTTTATTTAAGGCTTTACATGTAGCCCTCTGGAAAGGACTCCTGCACTTTTTAATTTTTGTGTTTATTAATTTACCACCTCCTGATAAGAAGCACAATTCTTATCAATACAGCTGATAACCTGTAAGTACAGGGACGCAGTTAGCATAAATTCAGTGCTGCAGCTTCGTAGCTTGATTTGATACCTCCATGTTGCTTAAAATAGTCTTAGGCCGCTGGCAAGAGACTTCAACCACAGGTCAGCAAAGCACATTATTGTATTTATGTTTCAAAAGTGCAACAATTTGTGACCATACTTGCAATTCCTAGGAATACTCTTCAGAAGTTTGTTATATACCTATGCCTGAAGGCTCTGTTTTGCCTTCTCACCAATATATAATCATCCTCTAGAAAGCTGTGAATTCACATTAGCTCTGAGAGGGAACCTAGATTCTCATTGGGTGCAATTAAACTACCATTCAGCAAAAAGCTACAGGTAGGAGTGTTCTATTTTCCCAGCCTCTCTGCAGGTGTAAAAGATTCTTTTTCTAAATAAGCTCTGGGTTTACTTCTTCCTTCTCCACTGGTTATACATTAATATAATATGATATAATGTAATGGAGTATGATTATCTTTTTGTGACACTCTATGCTGTTCCTGAAGGCAATTTGACCCCTGAGATCTCAGAGCTTGTGATTTTATACAACAAATCCTGAGCTAGTATAAATGTTTGTGACAGTTGCACCAGATAGCTCTGCTGCCACTGCTCCACTTATAACGCCTTGTGTAATTTAGTAAATAATATGAGCTTAGCAAAATCGACTGTTTGTGGTACTAATATAGAAACTGAGATTTTGGAAGTTCTTTTTTAAATTTTACAAGTTTGCTCTAGCAGTTACATGTTCTACATCAATCTGAGATCACAAGGGGAACTGTTTTAACTAAATGAATAAAAGATACACTAATGTCCTGTCTCCTTATAGATGAGCACTTAAAATGACCCCACTCTTCTTCAAGATCTCTACAAAAATCCCTTTCTTCTCTTCTGAGATTAAGAATACTTCTCCAAGTAGTTTTCTTTTGTTATACCAAGTCACTTAATTCCCTGATTTTTAAGGCTACATGGCTACATCCTCTGTGGGCCAAAGCAAAGATTTCCAACCTGTACTCTGTACAGCTGCCTTACTGGCATGTGCTATAATTCTAGTCAATTATAATTCTATTTCTTCAAAATATTGAAATATATTTTTTCCTCCCTCTTCCATCCCTTCCTCAGGAAAATACTTATATAATTTCTTTGCAAGGTCTGAGAAGAGTGTCTGTTTAAATGCTCTTAAATGCAGTGCTTCCTTGAACAATTTGTTTTACAGCTGGGACTAGTCAAGATAACTCATTAAACCCTTGGTTCTGGTGAATCAGCTAAGTGGGGTTGGACATTGTAGGGGGGAAAAACCCTTGTTTTTAAAAGCATGTCTCTTATTGCAATTTGCCTTTTAATGATTTAGTATAATAGAGTTTTAAACATTTCACAGAAGTTCTCTACACCAGATAGGCTTTTCTTTATACATGTGTAGGTTAAAACAGTATAAATATACATTACTCTAGAATATTTGTCTGGAGTGGAGTGTTTCTTGTTCTCCAGCCCAGGCTGTTGCTGTGTTCCTGTGCTGCCCTGCTGCTGTCATGCTCCAGTGACTATTTTCATTCCCATTCAGTGCATACTCTCCTTGCTGGAAAGGACTTGGCAGCTGCGACGCTGCATCCAGCAGCTGCCATCTGGTACTTCCAGATTCCTATTTTCTGTCCCTCCTCTGAATGCAGCAATCCTGGAGCGTCTGGGAGAAGGGATGCTGGATGTTTCCCTTTTAACAGCCTCTGATTCCCTGACTGCTAATGGACCTCTGCAGAGACCATTCTGAAGGATAGACGGATGCCAGGTGTTACATCCCTCAAAGTGTTGAAAAAAGTATGTGCATGTGGCTCTTGGGGATGTGATTTAATCATGAACACAGTGATGCTGGATTTGTTATCTGAGAGGTCTTTCCAATTGTAATGATTTCATGATTTTTTTATTAATTTACTGACCCTGTGAGAAACCACTACTTGCCTTTAATTGGGTATCCTCTAGTTCAGGAATACTTGTTTGCACAGATGGCTTTTCTCCTGTCATTTTCTGATGGGCAGATGAGATGCCAACTACATGATTTATGAGCTCTGGTCAGAGATTAATGTATCTCTGAGATGCATGAGATGTCAAGCACTGGATATTCCTGCCCTGTGTGGAGTCTGGGCCTTTTTTTACTTAGCTGCAGGGACTGGTGTGCATTTTTTCCACCATGTGTGTCCCAGAGTGCAGACACTTTGCTGGCATTTTGCTCTGATTCCTTACATGAGCTGGCTCTGGTCCAGGTCCTCCTCTGATGGTCAGATAAACCTTGTGGGTGGTTGGGAGCAGCAGGCTGGCTTAGCTACTCCACCCCACTTTAGTCACTCATTAGTAGTGTTAAAAATAGTCCCAGACTGTGGTGACAAACAAGAGAGATTCTTTTGCTATGAAAGAAAAAAAAAAGTGTTATATGTATTAAAAAAAAAAAACAATCACAACAAAACAGGAATGCTCATCCCTTTCAAAGAAGGGAACACAAACTTTCATTTCCTTTCATTTTTGTTCAGGTGCCTATTAATTTGTCCCATCCTGGGTGAACAAGGGATACCTCATATACCCATGTAGCACGTAGCCTTTGGTAAACACTCACCCATCACCGGAATTTTTGACTGTCTTGTGGTTTTTAATCCCCTTTTCTGGCAGGCTTTACCAAGCCCAAGCATGGCAATACTGATTCGGGGTAAAAGTGTTGTTGCACCACTTTGTTCTGTGTTCTGTTTTCCTGCAGTGTCTGATTTAAAACATTCATGTTTTGGGCTTAGGGCCCTATTCTACATAGCTGCTGACCCACTGAGAGTTTCGTACTCCTCTGAGCTAGCACATGTCTACACTTGGAGGATTTCAGCAGAAACCTGGTGCAAACTGGTGGCTTTGGTGCCTTGGTATCCGGAAGGGGTTTCAGTATCACAGGCAGCATCAGAGGGCTCTTTGTTACTGCTCTGACAATATTGCTGCACAAGCAGTTGCACTGTGGTCGTACCCTACAGGTCACAATTTATTTACTGTGGAGGTGCAAAAGTGGCTGCGAGGTGGGCAGGCAGCCGCTGGGCTCCCCGAGACAGCAGAGAGGATGTTTTTAGGTGCCTGGAGCCCTAATGGAGCTGGCTGAGTCAATGTGAGCCAATTCAGATGCAATGCTCCCCAGAACAGGGTCCAGCAGGAGTGCCCACGGGTCCCTGTGAGACACCATGAATCTGTCTGAACCCAGTGCCAGGATTTCACTGCTGATTCATGCTGTCCTCCAGCCTAATTTCTAGGTGGGGGTTATGTTGGGTGCAGCAAAGCCCTCAGAAAAGTGGCTGCTTCCCTGACCTTCATCCTCACCTCTGTATCCCCATCTCCGTCCCTTGCCCCACCTCAGGATTTGTGTCTGACCACAGACGATTGTCTTTTCTCCATCTATCTTTCTCCAAAAGGCTAATGCTGGAATCGGCACAGGCTTATAAAACTTTTATCAAGCAGCATTTCATTCTGGAATGCAATAGTATTACAGCTCCTGCTTTTACAACCTTTCTACCTGAGATAGGGATAAAATAACAGCTCTTTCCCATACAAAAATAAAGTTTCTGTGCTCAGAATTATAAAAAAATTAATTAACTCCAAGATACTGTGTTTTCCCAGAGCGCAGTGTCACTTTAGATAGAAAAACAAATTGCGTGGATGGAAGGAAACTGAATGTACTGAACACCCCAAAGGCATCTCTGGTGACTGAGAACAGCCTAAAATAATTCTGTACTAGCTGTCTGTTGGACACTGTTACCCTGAGCCTGGAGCGCAGTGCAGAAGCACCCATGCTTCAAGGGCTCCATGTGAACAGCCCAAACATCATCAACTCTCAAGCATGTGCTGAATAAATGATACATAAGAGAAGGTGCCATGTGCAGCTCCCCAGCCAAGGAACAATGTGTACAGTCTGGGTGCCATGCTCAGCCCACTCCAGTGGAAAGCCCATCAGCTAATTAAAAGTGATGGGCAATAAGGAAAGTCCTCCAGCTGGACTTTTTGATGCATAAAGTTGTTTGGTTTTTCTTTTCTAAGGCAGACTAAGTAGATTCTAAGGAAAACTGCCTGGCTTTAGTCAAAGCTGTCACATAACCAAGACATTTAAGGCACACGACACTGTCACAGTTCCACCCCACACTGTTTGTTGGTGTTGGATTTGTGCCACATTTTAAGATTAGCATGAAAGCACTCTTTTTTTCCCTCCATTCCAAGGGTGCACTAGTGACTGCTGACTGTAAGTGTGCAAAGAGCAGTCAAGCATTATTTTTCTTGCAAATGATAAAGGGACTTTGCTAGAAAAAGAGCATTAAGAACTGTGCCACTTTTGGGTGCCCAACAGCCTAAGTTCGTTGTGTAGCACAAAGGTGAGTGATTTACTCTGAGTAAAACAGCAGGGGCAGGAGAGGCTGGGCCTATTTCCACTCTGCTCCATGCAGGATTTAAGGACCCTCTTGCTGACATCTACATTTGCAAACAGAGCATGAAATGATTGCCCAACACCTGACCTGGATGATTTGGACTGTTTTTCTTGGTTTGTTCAAATCTGTAGGACCAGGATCATGGTTGCACTACTGTTTCCTGCACAAAAAATTATTGCAGAGGATTTGGTTTATTAGATGGATGTAAGGCACAAAATCCACATGTATCACCTCTAAGGTGGTGCATTGAACAGAGTTGCTCAGTGGGGCTCCTTTCCCCCTCCCAAGCCAGGGATGAGCTGCTGATAGAGCATGAGTCAGGACAGGGCCAGAGGATGAGCTGGATCTGATGAGGAGGCTTCCAGGTCTGCCCTTCAAAACATGCTATTGTGGAGCTCATCTTGCAGGAACACCCATGGGATGGTGGAACAGTGGGGAAGATCAGGAGGCAGAGTCACAGTGGAGCTCACAGACATGGGCAGACAAGTCAGGCATGTGCTTCATCCCTGCAAGGCGTCCTGGGCAGCATTCTCCTGGCACGGGCACAAGCAAGAACCCCCCTGCCTGCACAGAAATCTGTTGTCTGCCCACAGGCTGTGTAGAGGCATCCCAAAAAGCAGTTGCGTTTGTTTTTTTTTTCTTGCTTCACAGGAAAGCAGCCTGAAAATACTGTTGAGAAATGACAGTTTGGGGAGCAGTTCTGGAATGGTCCTGCAGGGTGCTGATGCTGCAGCAGGCTGCCAGGCTGCTCTGATTCTCGGCGGTTTTCCCACATTGACAGGCTGCAGGGCACAAAACAACCGTGTAACAGTGACTAATGAGAACGGCTGCCTGTCTCTATGAAGAAACTTGGGAAGGGAGGGGTTTCAGGGAAATGAGAGCCTTCTCTATTGCTCCTTCTTGTCTGGGAAAAATGCTTTCTATGACTTTGCAAACTGGGGAGCATGACAGCCAGATTTATACCCCTGTGCAAATCCACCCCCTGATCTCTCATACGCACAGCTGCAGCAGGCACAAAAATCTGCTTGAATGAAAAGACTGAAAAGCCCAGGATTTCCTGGCCCGATTCTCTCTTTTACGCTTATGAAGGCAGACACAGGCTCCCTCAGATGCAGCAGAGCATCAGGAGCTGCAGCTGTGGCAGTCCTGCCCACGCCTCGGACTCTGTTTATGTCAATAAAAGCAAGAATGTTGCACATCTTTGTAGGCACAACCAAAGGAAGAAATTAGTGTCTCTAGTCTCTCTGGCTCAGTTTGTACAGTTCTGGGATTATGTTCATCTTTTTTAGCAATCTTGAAAGGAGGGAGAGAAATCTGTAATTAAATCAATACATATGTAAAGGAGTATCTGCCACAGAACCAGTTTTACTTCTTTGTGTTAAACACATTTCTGTTGACGCATTATTTGTGACATATTCTTTGTATATAAGGGTGTCATTAAATTGGATTTTGGCTTAATTTAAGCAATTGAATGAGTCAAATCATTTAAGCATTTGCAGGATTTTTTAAGCTGTTACATTAGCTCTTGGTGCATGTTCTTGAGACTGTCTCAACTGACAGCTATTTTGATGATTTATGGTTATTCAGAAGTAGATTTGGATAAATTATTCATAACTTGTTTTTGGGTTTTCACTGATCAAATGTGTTTGCATGTGAAACTAAGAGCCCTTCTTGCAAGCCTGCATTCAGATCTGTTTGTTTCCAGACTTCTCTAAGAGCTCTTTGGAAGAAACGGCTTCAATCACTTCAGTCTAACTCCTTGGTGGCTCTGAAAGTATCTCTATTTTATTCATCTAGCATACAGAAAAAATACTGAGAGCCTATATTCTTCACAGCATGAAAGAAGATACTGTTATTGCCCATTTAGGAAATTAGTCGGGTCTTGCATTTTTTCTGAATGCTCAGTGCTGCTGTGTAACTGAATATTCAGGGATAAATGCTATCCATTATTTTTTGTTTGTTTTCAGAGCTTGGGCCCCCCTAAATCTCTCTTAAAAAATTTTAATGTATTCCCAGCTGATCTCTTTGGAAAAATAATAGACTGTACTGTCTGTGATCATTCATTCTGGAGAGCAGTGGCACTCTAGGGGTTGCTGGGCTTGTGTTATGCTTGGGTGCTGCTGCTGTGTGGGTGGCAGGGTCAGAGGATGAGCATCTCCTCCTAACTGAGGAAGTCCAGCTGTGTCAGTACAGCTCAGTCAGGAAGGTTGCTTGATGTCACCCTGTTATATATGTATTTTTCTGCAACAGTTTCTCACATGTGTGCGTAGTCCCCTGTGTCATTGGATCAAACGAATGTTGCATCACTCTATACTTTCTGGGGTTTTTCTTTTTATCCTGCTTGTGTTACTTCCACCTCTAGGATGGAAAGAGAGTAAGAGCAGTCAGAACAAAATGTCAAAAAAAAACCCAGCAAATCCAAATGTCTGGCTAATTCTGCATATGCCAGCACCTGGTAATTATCACTCTGTGTCTGAGGGTGTGCAATGTGTTTCCACATGTGCCATCAAGTTTGCCTCTGGTTTGTGAGTGCACTCATGGTGCTGCTGGGGCTTGTGAGAGATACATGTGCAGCTCCTGGATGACAGATGCCAACATGATGACGGCATGTTAATAATTCCAAGAGGCTCCACCAGATCATGGCTCATCTGCTGTGGAGATGTTCAGAATGGAAAGATGCTCAGTGTACCCAAGGACTTTTACATTTGTCACATTCTGCTTCTGCTGCAGTCTTTGAACAGTCCATTGGCCATATAAACAGCAAGAGAACCAAGAATAGGTAATGGTTTAGGGCAAGGAAGACAAATAATACCCTTTTGCGTTTTGATAAAAGAAGAAAATATTAGGTAAAGCCACCTGCAATACCCAGTGGAAGAGGGATGATGTAAAATGAGGAGAGAGAGAGAGAGAGAGGACATCATGTGTGAGCAGCTTCTCAGGGCTGAGGAAATGAAAGCTGTAGACCAGCTCAGTAAGGATCTGGTTTTGTGGTTCATGATAGTTTTGCATGGGTGGGCACTGTAGTGTGAACCTTCTTTTGGTTCCATTGATTTTTTTGCCATGCAAAACTTTAAAAATCCCACCTGAATCCTCTTTTCAAAGACCCCAACAAGCACTCCAGAGGCTTCATGATCTGCTGTTATGAAGGAAATCGGGTAAATTTGGCTTCCTGCACCAAACCCAGGATATGACTTAGAGAGACTGTCTGCATCGTGTCAGTGCAACAGAGCTTCACAGCTGCATGCTTGTGGCAGCACTAAGACTCAGCATTGCACTACATCACTACTAGCTGTAGTGATTCAGCTCAGTTCTTGGAAAGTCAGGGTGAATTCCTGGGTAAGGAAGCCAGGAAGGGTGGTGATGTTCCTCAGGAGCTGCGTTGCAGAGTAGGAACTCAAGTGTAGCTCATGGGAGGGCTGAGGCCTTGTGGTGGGTGGAGACCTTGCTGCCAGATGCCCACCCAGCCACTCAACAGGACAGGGGAGAAAGGTAAGATGAAAAAACTTTGACACAAGGGCTTGGATATGACTCTGCAATTACCATCATGTCTAAAGCAGACTCAGCTTGGGAGGGAAAAAAAGATTTTGCTTATCTTGCAGCCTAACTTTGAGATACAATACACTCTGAAATCATATTGCTCTGCAGATTAGAGCTGGCATAGCAATTATTTTCTATATAGGCTTAATCTATATGGCTGTTTATATCTCTGAATCTTTACCCAGCAACAGAGATGCCTCATTTCACTGATGAGGAAACCAGTGATGAGACAAGGTGATTTGTCTGAGGTATCATAAGCAACCAGACACAGGCAGCAAGAGAAAGTGTCCTGCCTTCCAGATCTCTCCATCTATATGCCCAGATCCCAAAGGCAAACAGGATCCACATCCTGGCTGGCTCATGGCCTGCAAGGGGATGTAAGGAGGCTGATGCTGAGGGGACAGACTGGGATGTGCTCTACGTTTGCTTTCCTTTCTGTCCAGCTACTGAACCTGGTTTTGGTATGGTTCCCCCAATTATTGTCATAGAGATGACAACACAATACACAAAAATCTACGTGGGTAGATTTTCTTGTGGCTCAGCAAAATGGTGACTGTTGCATGTTTATCTTCCCCTCCCTGAACACTGGGGATAAATGGTCCTTTTTCCCCTGTCCTTAGGCTTAGTGCCAGTAGTGTTTTCCTTGAACAGGGTGTTTGGGGTTTTCCTTTCACTGTGTTCTACCGCAAGTGGCCATTGCAGCATTCAAGCCTCTCTGACTGCATCACCTCTGTGTAATACATCCCTCCAGGTGTGCAGGGGGTTTTAGGCCAAAGATTTTCCACTTTGAAAAAAGGTTTCTTTTCTGCTAAAAGAAAATTACAGCCTCTTGGGTTTGGTGACTCATTCAAGTGAGTTAGAAGAAATATGTCAAACAGCTTGGGCTTATTAGGGAGCTGCTCTGGAAAGAAACTGTGTGTCCTGAAAAGAGTCTGTGTGTCCCCAG
The DNA here is from genome assembly GCF_001522545.3 of Parus major. Lineage (NCBI taxonomy): Eukaryota > Metazoa > Chordata > Aves > Passeriformes > Paridae > Parus > Parus major. Next base: position 158,170 of record NC_031772.1, read on the forward strand.
GCCAGGTCTCATCAGCCAAAGTAAGGGCATGGTTGTTCCAAGGGGGTGTGCAGATATGCTGCCAGGCACTCTAGATGAGCCTGGGCACCAGCAAAGAAGCTGAAATCCCATGGCCCTGCAATATGATGCGGTGATCTGGATCCATAAGTAGCACCCACCTATGAGGCATATAGCTCTGTATATGATTTATTATGCATGAATTATGTTTGCAGGAGTCTTCTCCATGAGAAACTTGTTCTTCTGGCGTGACTTCATCCTGGAGGACCTTCATGTGGATAATCATCTCAGTTTGGGGGCTTTTTTAGTCCCATAATCTCCTGAAACAGTGCTTGAACAAGCCATGTTTCTCTGGTTTTTCTACAGAATTTTTTCACATCTTATGGAAAAGCTCTGGCAAGGATGAAGCAACTGACACACTCAGGGGTTTCCAGCCACCAACCCATCACAGCCTGAGTATGGTGGGAGAGGGGCCAGGCATGGGGATCCAAGAAGGGCTGGTGCTCTGTGGGCATTACCTGGATGCACCTCTGGACTCTGGTAAAGATGAGATGAACTGAGGTCTCTCAGCCTCTGTAAATAGACAGTGAGCTTCCAGAAGGTGTCAGCCAGTAAGAGCTTCTGGTACCTAGAAACTGTAGTGGCTTTGCTCCCAGCATCAGCAGGATGCTGGAGATGGAGCTCCAGCATCCTCCTGAAAATGCCTGCTTGCATGTCAGAGCCTTGCTGGCTGTGATGCACTGTGATGCAGGCTGGGACCACCTCTGATGGCTCTGATGGCTGATTGTGCTGCTCAGGTGTCTGTACTCAGCCCACAGTCAGGAGTTCTCACAAAAAAGGGGGATATCCACTTCTGTCTGGAGGTTGTCTATATTCCTTTGGCCATCAGGAGAAGCAGCTGAGCGAGGTCAGTGTCCAGCCCAAACCCAGGCTTTGCACCCTCTCTGGTCATGGCGTCAGGCCTGTCAGGCTGGCCTGAGGCTTTCACCCTCTCTTCCCCACTGTGGCTGCCAGTGTTTGAGCTGAGCAGATGCTGAGCCAGCCCTGCTCCCATGGACTGTGGGGAAAGCCATTGTGATCCTTGACAAGACATTTACCAACCATGAGCTGCTGCTTCCTTGCAAAGGAAACCTGCACCTGAGGTCTCATCTGACAGAGGAATTCCTGAAACATCAGTGCTTTATGGAAACTGGATTTCCTATTTTCTTAAAGCAGGTATTGTCCCTGGCATGAGCACAAAGAACGTTGTTATGTCAGCAGCAGCTTTTGCAGCTTTACTTTGCTCTTTTCCCCACAAAGCCCTTTGCTCTGCTGCCTGAACTGTGGCCACATCCCTGGGCCACCTGGCAGGTGAAGTGTACTTGACTGCAGGGCTTCTCTGGCATCTTCTGTGGCATCACATGGAGACCGTTCATTTTTAGCCACAATTTTCCAGGTGGCTGTGTGAGGCAGGGATGGAGGCATGGATGGGGCAAGGAGAGGAGCTGGAGGAATCAGTAGATGGCAGAGTTGTTCTGTCCTGCTCCTCTCAGGTTCACAGGGATTTTATCATGGATTTGTTACCAAGATGAAGGCCCAAGGCTGAAGGTACTCATCCTGGCCAAAGCGCAAGCTGGAGCTGGAGCCGGGCTGAGCATTTGCACTGTCGTGCCACAGCTGCAACAGGAGTAGAAGCATGAAGGGAAAGGTCTCCATGTGATGCCAACATGACCTGCTCAGAGCACCCTGGCTTACAGCTCCGAGGCAAAAGGGCTGTGTGACACCACTGCAGTGTCTATACACGCATGGAAGGGAGCACTGCTCTGCCTTTGCATTGCTTTGCAAGAGATGCAAGATTGGTTTTGCTGCCTCTGACCATGTATGCAGTGTCCTGGCTGGACTCCCAGACTGAGATGGCTGCATGTGAATTTTCCACAGATTCCTGCTGCCCCTGCTGCTGCCTTCTCCATGGGGTTGCTTAGCCCCAAGCAGGGGCCAAGGATTTCCTCCCCTAAGCTCTCAGGTCAGAGCAGTGTTCCTTGTCTGCCCCTCACACCTTTGGCTGCTCACCCTGCCTGGTTCATCTCCTGTTGCTGACAGCATTGCCACTCTCTCTTGCTCACCCTGGGCCTGTGTGTGACTCCAATGGGATCCTAGTTATTTGGAGCTGGGAGTACAAGCCCCCCAGGGGATTCAAAGATCAACGAGGAGAGAGGAGAAATGACAGCAAAGGCTGAAAGGGGATGAGTGAAGAGCCACAGATATGAATCCTGTAGTGGTGAAGAAAGCCCTGTGATGAGAGCCTTGTGGAGCTCAGTGTGTGAAAGGTTTGGGAGAAGATGAGTAATTTGCATTAATATTGCCTTGGCAGGGGCTTGTGGTATAATGGTGAAGAAACAGGCAAAAGATTGAACTAGTGACTGCTAAATCTGCCTTGGGAGATTGCTCATGTCTTGATAATTTCCAGTCAGGATCAAGATGATTTGCTGCAGGATGTGTTGCTGTGCAGCTCCAGTGGAATAACCAAGCATGGTCAGCCCAGGACTCAGCCATGGTGAGAGCTCAGTGCAAACCTCCACCTGTGGAGGGAGGGAAAGGAGAGAAAGGCTGGGTAGAAAGATAGCTGATTCTGTCTTGTGTCAGACAGCTGATTCTGGGTTGTGTCTTACTCACCTCCCAGGACACGAACCCATACAAAATTCTTGGGAACCCATCTATCCCAGCACTGCACATGGCATCTCTTCCCGGACTTTGGTAAAGAGCTATGAAACTGGGCCACAATGCCTGGATCCATTGGCATGTCCCAATCGGTGGCCAGGGACCTTTGTGGGATGGTGGGAGCTGCGGTGTCTCTGCTGTGGCAAGGCTGGGTAGTGGCAAGGTTTGTTTGTGGAGCGCAGCAAGTACTTGGAACCAGCTGCAGTCACGGCTGCCAGGGGCTAAGCCCCTCTGTGGGGAGAGGAACGGCAGCCTCCTCCCTCTCCTCCCGAGGCTTTTGTTTTGTTTGTGTGTCCCGCACGGATGCTGAACATGCAGTCCCGTCTGCCTTTTTTGTCCCGACGGGGCAGGCAGGGAGGACGGAGAGATGCAAAGGTGATGCTCGGACCCTCCCCACCCACCCACTGCGCCGCGCCGTGGGAGGCGGCGCTGGCACCGCCAGCCCTGCAGCCTCCCCGGGTTTTGCTTTCCCCCACTCCTCCCCTCTCCTTTCACAGCATGAAAAGGCAGAACCTCGCCGGGGCGTTTCAGTGCGGTTTTGATGGGCGCAGTCCCCCGCGCCCCATGCAGGGTGAGCAGCTTTCAACACTTGACCGAGAAGGGGGGAAGGCACGGGATGTTCTGCTCCCTTCCGCCGTGACTCAGGCAAGAGGGGCTTGTTTGGCAGGACCGGGGCCGTGGGCCTCCCCACACTGGGCTCTATTTTTAGGAAGTTGGGAGAAGTAGGTGCAGCCTTCACAGCAAGTTTCTAGTGCCATTTGTGGTTTCGCAGCTACAGCAAAGCTCAGCCATCAGCAGTTCCGAGGCCAGGTGCTCTCTGTGGTTCAGCACAGCAAGGCTGGCATTGTCGCACAGATGTGGCATGAAAGCCACACGCCCTTTGGGGCCCTCCATCCTTTGCGGGGTCACTGGGGCTTTTTTCTTTGCTTTTTGCTTTGCTGTGCTCCCTCCACCTTAGTCTCCTGGGGAAAAGGCTGGCTCGGGGTGCAACCGTGGATTGCACAGAAGGGCAGGGAAGTGAGGGGGTAAGGAGGGAAGTGACCCTTGGAATGGGGTTGCTCAGAGGGACAGCAGCACCCCGGTGCCACCCCCTGTTGCTCTTTTTCTATTATTCTTTGCTGCTCTGGAGGGTGGCAGAGAAGATGCCTGGAGAGGCAGATGTCACCTCACATCTGCAGGGAAAATGCAGTGGAGATGACACTGTCCATCTGATCTAATCTACCTGCTGGGAACACCTGTGTTCACATCTGCTGGAGCTTGAAACTTTTGCTCACACAAACTCACATGGGTTTATCCATGGCTGAGGACCATGGGGAGCAATGCTTGGGCTGCAGCCTGCCATTGCCACCATGGCAACACCCAGCATACTCTGCTCTTCTCTTCCACAGGGGAGGTGTGACTTTCACAAGCATTAACACGTTTTTCTCTTCCTGAAACTGCTTCTTGCTGCTCTGGACTCCAAGAATTTTCTCTTATTCATACTGAAGTAGATAATGAACAGAAACTGCAATACAACCTTTCCTTCTCCAAATGCTGGTGATATTTTCTGTGGTTCTCTGGCTATTTCTGTCCCCTCTTCCTCTCTGATGGCAGGTTGTCCTGGAGACATGAGAGCTCAGAGCATACAGGAGAGTGAAAAATCTAAAGAGGTGAAAAAGCAAATGGCAGAAAAGTTCAAATTTCCCTTCTGCCCCTGGCCCTGGGCTGAAGGGATTTAATTTAGGTTTCTCTCATACAGTCCTTTCTGCATGCCTCCTACAGCATTGCAGGTAAACTCCTTTTCTGACTCAGATTAAAATCTTCTTTTTGAGTGTATTGTTCTTAGCACAACACCCAGCTTTTGTTAATTGTAAAGATCATCTGGGGCAAGCAACACATTTTAAAAAGGTAGTCAAGAAACCACAGTGGGCCCCCCAAAAAATACCAAAAAAATCACTCTCTTCTCAGCAGCTTTCACCTTACTGCCTTCAGAGATGCTTCCAGCCTTTGACAGATCAAAGGGTCAGGCAACCGGATGTTTTTCAGTAAACAAAACTCAGAACCCCGAGTACAAATGGAGAAAATTTGCTGATCAGTGGAAATACCACAACTAGGGCAATAGGAATGCGAGCAATGGATCACATTTTCCCATTGTATCACCCAGGGGTTATCTGACTGTAGGAACTGTGCCAGTTTGGGTTCACAAGTGGGTGGACATGGTTACGTTTAGAAGGTTTGGTGGGAGGTGAAAGAAAACCCAGTTTGGTTCTGGTGATGGTCACGAAGTGAAGATGTAACTTCATCTTCCCTGGGATTATTCCATGAAGGCAGACTCTTCCTTCTGGTGTTGGGTTGTCTCTTCCTTGCTCATCATCTCTCTGGATCATGCTCCACTTTCCCTAAGACTGCTCAGTGTTCACTGCTCTGCTAAGCTCCTCCATGTTCCTACAGCAGCCAAACAGTCAGGGATATGCATCCCCCCACTCCCTACTATGCATGTGAGGTGAAAGCAGAGCATGTCCCAAGGGGCCAACAACCCCCCATACTCTGCAGCAGGTCCTCGGATTGCCTGGCTCTGAACAGCAATGATGCCAGAACAGCTCACTGGGGGTCTGCCTGCCCCAGGGCTTGGTCAGCTCCTCCTGTCTGATCCAGCACTTGTGGCAGAGCAGCTGTGGTGGTTCGGGTTGAGCCAGAGAAGCCTCAGGACCAGGTGCTGCAGAGTGGATGGCTCCCAGGGGTTGCTTCCTGACTGCTGCAGCAGCAAAGGGCTGGATTGCTGGTGTGGAGCAATGGTTCCCTGAAGAGGAGCTGCACTGTCATATTTTCCATCTGGTTTCTCCTGTCAGGGTGCTGCCAAGGAGCAACTCAGCTTCCTGATTTGCAGCATAAACTGGCCAACTGGTGATATTCTGTGCCAGGTACCCAGAACTGGAGCCTTTCCCCATCCTCCTCACCAAGCCTCTCAGCCCATCCAAGGTTCCAGCCTCCCCACCAAGGTGAATGCAATGGAACCAGCTACATGCTTGGGCTTTTCAGCATTTCCTGCAGGTTCTCATTTCAGTGAAGCAAATGCTACACAGAAATATCTTTGGAAAGGTTTTAGAGAAAGCCAGGGCTCAGGAATAGCTGTGCAAAAACTCTCTGCAACATTCAGTGCTGTGGTTTCAGACATTATTGGTTGCCTCTGTCCCAGCATATTTGGGAGCAGTATTAAATGATGACTTGTGATGTAATTCAGTTTCACATGTACTGACTTTCCCCAGATGTGTTAATTTTAGAGGAAACTCTAAAGAGCCCTGGAAAATACTGGTGAGTGCGATGGGGCTAAGGCAAAGCATGAGGACTTTGGGGAACTGGTGTTGCTCCCCACTGTAGCCTTGTGGCCCTCAGCTGTCTGGGGTATTATTGAGAATTTTCAAATGGCTTTCTCCCTGTGGCAAACTTGCTGTGGTATGGACAGTATGCAGGAGCTTGATGTCAGACCAGATGCATGAGAGGAGGCCAGGCTTGGCCTTTCCAAAGATTATGGAAATTTTAAGACCAAAAATAAACAAATAAAAATAAAATAAAATAAAATAAAATAAAATAAAATAAAAATAAAATAAAATAAAATAAAATAAAATAAAATAAAATAAAATAAAATAAAATAAAATAAAATAAAATAAAATAAAATAAAATAAAATAAAATAAAANTAAAATAAAATAAAATAAAATAAAATAAAATAAAATAAAATAAAATAAAATAAAATAAAATAAAATAAAATAAAATAAAATAAAATAAAATCAGACACTTGGCAGTGGCCCCAGGTTGTGTGTGGGCTTGGTCCTCTGCAAAGCAGAACTGCAAGCCTGAGGGACCAGGTCCAAAGCTGAGTGATGCTAAGGAGACCCTCTCTGGGAACACAGCTAGCGTATCCCCAGCACTGTTTGGGTCACCTTGCTGCCACTGGGAGGACACTCCTGAGGAGTCTGGAAAGCCCTGGTGAGCTTTCCAGACACTCCTGAGGAGTCTGGAAAGCCCTGGTGAGCTGTGCAGCAACGTAGCCCTTGGATGGTCAGGGTGTTTGGGCAGCCCTCAGAGTACGAGCACTCAGGGGGAGGGATTCCAGCAACTCTCTCCTCTAGAAGACAAAAGTGGGTTGACCTCAGAGCTGGCACCCTCTTCCCAAAGGATGAGCCCTACTCCTCACTGCAGAGGTGTGACAGTCCTGGTAAACTGAAGGGTTACATGACTCCAAAGCACCAGCCAGGGCCTCAGCCCTGAGCCGTCCTCTGCCCTGTTACTCAATTGCTGCCCACAAAGACCCTGGAGCCATCCCACACTTGTGATTAGGATGTTATATTTAGGAGCACAGTGACCTGTTAAGGTCAAACCCTGATTCAGTTTCAGAGGTGTTTGTGCTTTGTTATCAGCATTTGCTTTTGCAGCTCACGGCACCTTAACCACGCAGGGCAGGATGCGGGAGAGAAGGCAGATAGCAAATGCAGATGCTGGACTCCATCCTGCAATGCTCTAAGCAGCCCCAAAAGGCACAGTGTAACCTCCTCTCCTGGGGCTGCTGGCAAGCAGGTCCTGTTCAGCAACCCTCTACCTTGGCAGGATCCAACCCTGTCTTGGCTGTGTGCACATCTGATAAGAGCACCTCTAGCACACCACTTTCAAAACAGCTCTATATGATGGTTGATGAAGCCTTCAAACCAGCACCCCAGCCCTCCTCAACACATTCTTGCAGTCCCTCTCCTTTCCACCCCAACAAACCCCCACATTTATTCTCTTTACTTGGAGAAAATTAGGTCTGTCCCCTGCTGCAAGCAATGAGGACCCCCAAGTATTTACTGTATATTATTTTAGCAGTGTTACAGGTACTCATGAATGTTGGATTTCTGAAGAGCTTGGGGGCAGGACCTCACCTGCCTGCAGCCAGCTGGAGAGGGTCAAGGTGTAGAGAGGACATGGGTTTCTCAAAGTTACATGGCAGTGATGCTGGAAGGTCAGAAGCTGGTAGGAGTATCTGGCATTCCCAACAGCCCTTTTCATGCCTAGGTACATAGATAGAGGTAACAGGGATAAGTGGGGCACGGTATGAGATGGCTTGTGCCCTGAGGCACAGGGTGAGCACCTCACTAGGGTATCAAGAAAGCTGCTTAAAACTTGTCTCTCCAAACCAAGCACCAAGCCCAAAGTCCCACTGTCCGCTGAGGAGCATGAAAGCTGTGCCCACACCAGGGTCACAGTGTCTGTACAGATGATCCTTTCTCCTAGATCATCCAGCCTGCCCAGGCAGAGACATCACCCATGGGGAACACAAGGGAGAGGAGAAACCAGCACAACCCACTTACCTCAGCAAAGCATCTTCACTGCAGGAATCAACCTTCTCTGAGAGGAAATTAAAAGCAAAAAGCCATTCTTCCCCTTTTGAGAAACAAACAAATTTTTGAGTGCTTCCCAGCCCCTGGCAGCCCACAGTACTGCTCAGCATCTCTGTACTTTTATTCAGTCTTCATTTCTTTTAAGGAAACTTGCCACAAAACTTTCATCTACAGCAGTAAAAAAAACCCACCACGGAATATTTGAGAGTGATTGAAGGGCAAATATGAATATTCAAAATAAGAATCTCTCTCTGTTTCTGGTAGAACAGTAGGAAAAAGCATGGAAGTGCAACAGAGAATAAAGTCTAAGCAACTTTTTTGTTGTTGTTTTTTGTTGTTGTGGGAGATGGTAGGGAACAAATCTATCCACTACGAACAGCTTTTTCCAGGAAGTGTGGGTTGCTGTACCCCGTATCCTCTGAGCAGCAGGCACTCGCACAACAGTTCTCATGCTACTTGCAAGCAACGCATTTGGAGGAGCCCCAGCAACGTGCACGGAGGATGAACGAACCCTATGGCCCTGAGGCACCCCGTCCCATCAGCAGCACATCTCCTGGCATCATGAAAATGTTCATGGGCTTCCTCACTCTATTTATTGTAGCGCAGACCATTGGGACTGTGCTCTTCTGTTTGTATCTTCACATGAAGATGGATAAGGTAAGCGGAGAGAGAAGGATATCTCTGTCTCTGCTGGATTGCTGGCATGGTTTGACTTCATCTCTGGTGAGATCTGTTCACCAAGAGGATGATCACAGTGGAAGATGATGCTGATCACTGGATGGAGGCAGCAGTATCATTTATCACACCCAGGTTCTCATTTCTGCTTTAATTTGCCACGAAGACATATGTGGGAGAAGAGAACTGTTCATCTTGCTAACAAAAGGAGAATGACCAATCGAGAAGAGACATTAAGAGTAAATCTGGTAGCTGATGGCTAGTCTGGGGACAAGGGGGTGTGATTTAGACATGCAAGTGGCTATTTTAGTCTTGGTGGTGGTTTTCCTGATTTGTAGTACTTATTAGCACTGTGCCACTAACTGAGAGGATGAAAGGTCCTGAAATGAAATTTTTTTAGTGTTTCAATGATTTTACCAACATCTCACTTCAGAGGCTGTCTTTCAGTTTAGGGAAGAAAAGACTGGACCTTAGTACTTTCTCAGTTTTAGAAGGTACACAGTACCAGTGATCCTGTCCCATACTTGGGACAATGTTTACCAAAAAGTTAAAGTCTGGAAAGCTGTTTTTGAGCTTGGTATGGATGCAGCTGCACTGCATGATGCCTAAAATCACCAATCTAAGGCTACGTTTCTTCAAGCCAGAAACAACTGCCATCTAAAGAAATATGTGCCTAAAACCCAGATACACTGATACAGTAGATGTTACTGATTATTACATGTGTCATTTCAACTTAAATTGAAATTTAAGTGTGTTGTTTCTGATCTACAAGAGTGGAGACGAATGTTGAGCTAGGGGGGCTCTAATATCAGAGGGCTGGAAGGGGACTTCACTGCGTGGAGATTGCAGGCTCTCGTGAAGGAGTCTGTAGAGTGACTCTGGCAGGGGGAAATGGACTGCAGAAGGATCAGAGGCAGCTGAAATGTAGTCACAGGTGACAAGAGGATTTCAGTTGCCTTCAAAGCTTGTGCAGGGGTTCAGATCTGACCCTCCACATTGTAGTGCTGCCTGTGCAGAGCTCTCTGCCCAGCTGTGTGTCCTCATGTCCAGCTGCACTTTCTCTTTACCATTTAACCGAATGTTAGGTTTTCGCAAGGAACAAAAAACACCAAAAAACCAAACAGGCGTAAATTTAAAAAACCAGTATTTGGATGCATTTAATTATTTTCTTATTGGCTTTCTGATTTTATTTTATTTTTATCTGAAGATTTGGTGCAATTCAGCCCCAAGACACATGTTGTTTTGTTTTGCTGGCAACACTTTCAGTCAATAAGTGAGAAATCAAAATCTAAAGCCTCTCTTTAGGCCAGACAGGCCAATGAGGGGCTGAGTGAGCATTCCAGCTGCATGCTGGGGCCATTGGGGAAGGAGCTGCAAAGCCCAAGCCCCTGAGCTACCCACTGGGATTTGTGTGCCTTTAGGAGAAGTCAGAGATGGACATTTAAATGAATTATCAAGGTGATAGAAAATAGATCCTGAGCAATCCTCCTCTCACCTAACGTTGTCAGTCAGGGTGAGCTCCATGGGTTCAATTCCCAGTGGATGAGGGCACAGATGCTGTGCTGGATGTCTGGTGGAGCTCTTGCTGCCCACAGTTTGTTTGCCCACCTCATCCCAGTGCTGAACATCTGACCTTGAGCTTCTCAGGCTGGATTTATTGCTGGAAGGAATGGACTATGGCTCTGCTGCCGGCTGTTGCAGTTTTCCTACGAACATCCCATTGACCCTCCCTTCTCTCCCTTGTTGGCAGATGGAAGAGGTATTGAGCTTAAGTGAAGATTACATCTTCCTGAAGAAAGTACAGAAATGTCAGACAACAGAAGGTCAGAAGTCAACATTATTGGACTGTGAAAAGATTATGAAGGGCTTCCAGAGCATCCAGTGCAAGGTACATGCTGTTGGGTGGATAAAGATCCCACTGAAGGGGGAGGGGGGCTCCCAGTCACACACAGAGCTTCATTCCAAGCTTTTTTTTTTTAAACCATGGGTGCCCTTTACTTCAGGGCTGTGTAGCACATGTCCTTTTTGATACTGTATTCTCTTTACACTATATTGATATCATTCAAAAATCTCATTGATTTTTTTTCCTAAAATGCTCTTGATAAGAGCATATCCAGCTGCATCATGCCATGGTATGTATGGGGCTTGTGATGGGCAGGATGGACCTGCGGCCACCTTGGCTCTGCTCCCTGATTCTGGTTGGAAAAGAATTGATTTTCTGGTGTCTGGCACCTTGCTCCAATCCTGTGCCGGTTGGCTGTGAGAATGCTTGTGGCCACCTGCCACTGGGAACACTTTTCCACCCACTTTGCCCAGGTGTCAATGACAGTGCAAGGCTTGGGCCAGGAAACAGAGCTTCTGGCAACTGGTGATGAGGAGCATGAGGGTGCTGTGCAAATTGCCACCCCATGGACTCAGGGATGGTATCTCTAGTTGCAGCAGTGGCTCGTTGCCTTTGGACGCAGAGGAGCCAATTTGCATTGCAATGTCCTCCTGGAATGGCTGAGGGATGCCCAACCAGGGATGAGGTGCTCTCATCCTGCTCAGCTCTGAATTCACTGCTTAGGAGTGGCTGTGCTGGTCAGAGTAAACAGGAAAGAAACATTTCTTCCTTGTTGTCAGTGTCTGATGACAACAAATGCCTCAGCTAAACCTGCCTCAGCTAAACCTTCAGGTTTGCAACAGTACCCAACAGACCACCAAAAATTATGTCTGAGGTAAGCCGTGCTCAGCAGTCCAGAAGACTCCAGCTGCAGGGCAGGGATGTACAGTGGCAGCATTTGCAGCATGGGTCTCCCACATGAAAAGGAGATTTTTTCTGATTTGTTTATCTCATTTTTTTTTTTATAACCTTTACCCATCTTTTTAATTGAATAAAACCTAAGTCCATAAACCCTACAAACTCTGCTGCAAACAGTCCATGGTCATGTGTGAAGCTGGGGAAGGAAGAGGGGCTCTCTGGTTTCAGGTATCCTCTGTCAAGAGCTGGCAGGGTTATTGGAGCCAAATATCACCAACTCCAGCAGTGACCAGAGCATCTTTTATGATGAAACTTCCAACACTGTTGATTTGGAAAAAAACCATATATTTTTGCTGTTGTAACAGGATGAACCCCTCAAGGAGCAGCCCAAGTTTGAAATGCAGAGAGGTGAGTTTCCTGGTGTAACCAGTGCACTCATGGCTTGCTGGGGCAGGAGGAGTTCCTTCTTCTGGAAAGGGGTTTCCTTCAACAGCCCATGAGTTTCTCAGGGCTCGGTGTCGAGGCAGGGGATGGGCTGGGGTTTGGACCATCCCATGGGAGTAGGACTGAGCTCGGTGTGGGCTGGCAGAGGGGGACACTGAGCGTGTCTGTCTCCCTTGGGTAGGTGGTTCTGGGTGCCAGAGTACAGTTTGAAGTTGTTGAAATCAAACCCAAAATTAAATCTGTGGCCTTTTTACATCGCAGGTCCTGAGCACCGTGAGCATGCCCATTTGATGCACAAGAATGAGACATCCATGGCAGGTGAGGTGTGGGCACATCCAGGTCCTGTTCCAACAGCAGGCAAGGTGGCACCACCTCCTCGGCAGGCTTTTTCCATCAGAGGCTTCACCTCAGAGGCACCTGCAGGTCTTTGCTGAGTGGAAGCCATGTTCTGCCTCATTCAGGGCTGGGGGTGGAATCTGGAGATGATGTCTTGGCCTGTAGAGAAACATTAAGGGTAGGAGATGCTGCAGTCCCTGCAAAGGAGCACTGGGGAAACAGTGGGTGCCAAGGCATCAATAACACTGACCTTTCTAAATTGCAGCAGAGAAGAGGAAGCCAGTTGCAGTTCACCTGGCAGGTCAGCAGAGCAACAAGGCAGGCTCAGGTAAGACAGACACTCAATTCTACCTCAACCAGGGAGCCAGAGGGACACAGCAGTGTGCATTCCCAGTCCTGCCCCATGGCTCTCTAGGATAGGGACAGGGACAGAACAACTCCAGCACAGAAGTGTGTCCTCAAAACACAGCAAACCTCCCAGTGGTCACATCACCCCGTGCACCTGTGCCACATGGGGTTTGCACATCCTAACTGTCCTCAGTAGCCCTATGTGTGCCTTCCTAGAAATGCACCACAAGGGCTTAATCTTTCCAGGGTTTTTTATGAGTGGAAAATTTTTATCTTTGTATTTAAGGAAAACAACCTCACTTTTTCTGTTCTTAAAATGGATCTTTTTGCTCTCCTGGCCATCTCTTTTTGGGGTGGCTGTTACAGGAGGGCTCTGCTTGCATTTGGATCTGTTGATTTAGTCCTCACCCGTAGTGGTCCTGGTAGCAATATGGGCTGACTGAGGGCTTTACAGTTGCAACGCAGGGCTCCAAACTGATTTAGTCAAGTTGCAATTATTTACATCCATGGCCACATTAGGTTAGAGAGATATACCTGAGTCCTTTTGCATTTGTGCATCCCACTGTATCGACTGTGGCTGCTCTCGCTGCTCTGTCCCCTGGCATAGCCTTCACTGAGACACTTCGCACAATAGTAAGGATTACCAGAGTATGAGCTTGCAAGGTTAGTCACTCCATCTGGCAAGGATTTCACAATCTGATCATATCTGATTTAATCCTGGAGTAACTGACAGTATTTGACAACTGCTCTTTCTGATGCAGCATTTCACCCAGAGCTCAGTCTACCTGTGGAAAGCTTAGTGTTAAATAAGATCAAAGAAATTAGAAACTCGCTGTATTTTAAAACTCCCTGCTTAAGCACTTGTTGAGCCTAGAAAGCAGGGTCCAGAGAGCAGCAGTGTCCTGGAACTCAACTCTATATGGGGAAATGCCCCTGTGGGATGCTTGGTCAGGCCCCATGGGCTGTGTGGCTCCCCCAGGACTACCCATGGCACATTGTCTCTAGGCTGGGGCAGTCGAACCCATTATTCCCCTTGGAGCCAGGCTTGCTCCTCTGGCTGCTATTCCAGGTGTCTCTGTAGGCTGGGAAAGGCAGAGGTCCAAATTCCAGAGGTCATAGATATGCTCAGCCCCCACAGCCGTGGTTTCCAGGTCTCTGTATAGGCTTATCTGTACCAACTACATGAGTTACTCTGATGACAACAAAAGCGTCCCAAAATCCATGGCAGATCTGTGTGGGCCATGGTCCTGGCAATGGGAAGCAGCACTCACTGTGCTAAGCCCTTGCAGCTCTGCACCCAGGCAGGGATAGTAACTGTGCAATGTTTTCATTTTTGTACTTCCTTGGTAAAGTCTCAGCATCCCCAGAGGCCAAGAGGTGGAAGAACTCTGGAGGAAAGGCAGCCCCCAACTGGGAAAAACTGGAATGGAAAGCTCTGAAGAGCAGAGTTGCAGCATATTTTGGTAGTGCTCTGAGGGCTTGGAGGGTGTCGCACTGAAGTCCATGAAGGCAGCAAATGGAAGTGACACAGTGTCTGTTGGGGTAAACACAGGCAGTCCTCCTCCCTAAGCATTTATACTTGCCTGGATGATGGAAGCTAAATGTTCCTCTATTCACATATTGAGTCAAGGCTGACAAAGCCAGTGATCGGCAACATGGGTTGAACCTGCTCTGGCCTAGAGGAAGGGTCCCTGCTCCTCTGGGCTGGGGATGGTGTCCTGGGCTGAGTACCCCACTAACTGCACCCTGCAGACAGACAGAGACTTTGAGGCCAGATGTCTGTGGGTGTCCCCAAAAATCAGCCTGCCAAACTGGAAGTCTCTTTCTCTGAGCTCACCTGCCATGCTCTCTCCCTACAGTGCTGGAGTGGAAGGAGACCATGTATGGCCCCACGAACAGCTTGATATCCAACAAGGAGGGGAAATTGAAGGTGGAGGAAGCAGGGCTCTACTACATCTACTCCCAAGTCAGCTTCTGCACCAGGGAAGCATCTTTGGCACCCTTCACCCTCTATATTTATTTGCATATCCCCAAGGAAGAGGACCGGCTCTTGGTGAAAGGACAAAAGACACAGAGCACCTTGAAGTCCCACTGTGAACTCCAGTCAATCCGTGTGGGAGGTGTCTTCAACCTCCGGGAAGGTGACATGGTCTTTGTCAATGTGACAGACTCCACGAAAGTGAAGTACAGCCATGGCAACACCTACTTAGGAATCTTCAAGGTATAGTGAGGAAAGGGCTGTCCTGAGATGGGAATCCAGCCCAACTTTCTTGAGCAAAGTGCCTTTCCCTTTTTCCCTTATTTATGTTCCTCTGCCTCTCTGTTTTTCTTGTTTCTCAATTTGTATATTTTTTTTATTTATTAATGAGGGCCAGGGGGCCCTGAGAACACAAATGGAACAAAGTTTGTAATTTTTTGCTCTCAGATTTTTTTCTTTTGCAGCTAGTGATTTGGTACATGCTGGTCTTGTGTGCCTGAGTCCACCACACACAACTTTCCTCAAAGGGTTGATGTCCCTATTATGTCACGAGAGTTTTGTTTGCCAAACTCTACCATCATTTCTTTCCTTGAAACATAGGATGGCTCAGGGCACTTCAGCCAAGCTGCATTCATACATATCTCCACCACCAATCTGCTTACAAACATCAATGGAAAAACATAAAATGGCTTAGGAACATCTCCTCTAAAGGAATCCTTAAGCCAAGCACTGTTATTACTTGGCAGCTGCTGGTGAGGTAGTGTTGCCACCCCAACTGTTTCCTGTATGTGGAGAACCCCCTTTTTTCCATCCATGCCTGTCTGTGAAACTCATCCAACTTCCTCGGGGTGGCACTGCCTTGGCTGGGACCGGTGACAATCGTTCCACACCAGGGGTGATTGGTGCCTGAGAGAGGACTGCAGCTTTCAAGGCAGAGAGAAGGTAGGGCACTGGTGGTGGTCTGCTCTTGGTGATCTGAATCTGTTCACCAGACTGTCCTCCCACCTCTGCAGGCAGAGGAACCTTTGCCTGTGGACAATTGAACTCCCCTGTGGAAGAAGCACTGGGCACCACCATCAAAACTGGAACTGCACCTTCTCCTGAGACGCCTCCTACCTAGGGAGGAGGACCAGGAAAGCATGAGAGTGGCAAGCCCACCTGCTTCTTCCCTCCAAGGCATATGTGCAGAGCGTCTTTTGGTTGCCCAGTGAGGACATGTCCACAGTGGCACTTTTTCTGGAGCTCCAGGAGAGGACTGTACAGATGGGCAGGACCCCTCTTGAG
This sequence comes from Parus major, assembly GCF_001522545.3. Taxonomy (NCBI): domain Eukaryota; kingdom Metazoa; phylum Chordata; class Aves; order Passeriformes; family Paridae; genus Parus; species Parus major. Next base: position 174,021 of record NC_031772.1, read on the forward strand.
CAGGGGATACCTGGTTGACACTGCACACTAGGGTCTTCCCAGCTCTATTCTCCAGCTTGGTCTGCAGGGAAGGTAATCAGGGCACAAGAATGTTGATGCAGCATTAAAAAAAAAAAACAAACATTTGAAGATGGCACGTGATGACTGTAGTTTTTGGTTATACAGGTCACACTTAAAGGATCAAAGTTTGAGAATAATCCTGGATGCCAACATGTTTGCAAATGGGAGAGCTTCCAGATTTGGGCAGTCTTTAGGCTTTGTTGTGTTGGAGGCTGCAGGTCTAGTCCTAACACGGTGCCCAAATGCCACCACTGGTGGAACAGAAGGTGCATTCTTTGCAGAGCTCACTGCAGATCTTGGGTGCCCTGCACAGCCTCCTCCAAAGTCAATAGAACTCAGGGATGGTCTGGTTTCACTATAATTTGATAAGTATTTTTCAGCTATTCTCCAAAACTGCCCAACCTTCTTAGGGCATTGACCACTCTTGTCTGACATTGTGTATAAAGACTATTTGTTTGATTAAACCCATCTTATGTTTGTGACCAGAGAGACTGAGTGCCAGAGGACTGTGCACAGCTGTAGCTGCATTTTGTGGCATAATTCCATGTTCATGGTTCCCCCTTCCACAGTGTGGGATTTCTTCCATTAATCATTCCACAATTAATACAATTTATGGATTAAGACATAGGTGGCTCTGTATGTTTTGAACACCGCTCACGCTTCCCAGCCCCAGGCTGAGATTTCACAGGGTCCTGCTTGGGGTCTGGGGACCAAGAGGGCAGTGGGGTGACATTGGAGGTCACACTGGGGACAACCAGTCCCAGAAGCCTCTAGAGGCAGCCATTCCACCATGCTTCTTAGGGCATGTTGTGGTGCCAGGGCCAGGCAGCACTAGGGACATTTTGACAGGAGAAAGAAGCAGAGAGCCCCTGCCTCGGGAGGCCAGTGAGCCACCGAGGCTGAAGTCCCCAGCACAGCTATGAAACAGAGGGGTGTGGACTAGTTTTAACAGGATTTAGGACACCTGACTGAAAGAGGATGATTCCTGCCTGTCCTAAGGTCATAGAGCCTTCAGGGATGTCTCTGCTTTGGAGCAGAGGGGTGGATGCTGCGCATGCTGCATGTGGAGCTGGGCAGCTGCTGCCTGCCATGGCACCCTGTGATGGCGTGGTGACCACATCCCTGCCTCTGCTGAAATGCAGCCAGCCCTGTGGGCCGGACTCATGAAGGCAGTGCTGGGCTGCCTGAAGAACCACAAACCTCCACAGGGGAGGTGCTCCGTCATGGTGGGAGTGTGGGTGGAAGCTACAGGAGAAACCAAAGATGGTGCAAACTGGCATGGCCTGAGACAGGGGAGAAGCTTGGGGCAAGTGGATGGGGAGGAGAGAACTGTGAGGATTGTGTGCGTGGCCAAAAACTTCCAGGAGTGGAAAACTTGCTCATCACAGGCAAGGAGAAATTGTGATCTGTGCACACTTTGAAGCCTCCTGAAGCTCCCAGCCTCAGTGGCCAGGAGCACCAGCACCTTGGGCTGGGCTGTGATCCCCAGTCCAAATCACTGAGCAGGAATCCAAGAGCTGCATTTCATGTTGCTGAGGAAAACAATTAAAGAGGTGAAAAGAAAAACAGTCCATAAATTCTGCAGCAAGGGCAGCAGATGCCAACTGTCACCCCCCCTGCCTGTGGACTGCCTGACCAACCCCAGCCCCTGCCACACTTTTGCCTTTCTCAGGGCTTTAGTTTCTTGCCTCTGTTTCTTGACTTGCCAAAAATAGCCTGTGGGATTCAGATGTGAGGTAGTGTGTGGGAGGGGACAAGATGCAACTGCTGCCATGCAGCTGTGTCCTTCTCCCCCATCCCCGCCTGTTGCCATAGCTGGCACCATTTCCTCTCCCCATGGAAAATTTAAAGGTCGTCAATACCCTGATTTTTCCCTTGACATGACACCACTATGCCAGTCCTCAGGCTGTAAATTTTACTGTTTCCAAACTGATTTTTGTTCTTTTGGAGTTAAGAAGGGGTTGAAATGGTGATGAATTTGCAGGATACATCAGCAGGACTGGCACAGGGAGTGATGGATGAGCAGTGGCAGGAACAAGCAGCAGCATGGTCATCTGCTGGGAGGGGTGTTTTCATGGTTCAATATACACTGATCCCTTCCAGGGATAGGGGAGCCACAGCTTCTCTGGGCAACCTGTGCCAGGGCCTCACCACCTTTATGGGGAAGAATTTCTTTCTAATATCCCATCTAACAGTGCCCTCTGGCAGTTTCAGTGTTTTTCCATGATGCAGCCAAGGCTAGTGCTTTTTTTTCCCTTGTTCTTTTTCTTACTCTGAGTGCTGTGTTTGGGGGATGACAGCAGGGTCCAGCCCTTCTGCCCTCGATCCTTCTGCTGTGGGCTGAGACCGCAGACCGTGGTACATCTCTACCAAAGAGTTAAAAAAAACCCAGCCTGCAGGAGACGTCTTGTCCAATGGTGGTAGACCAAAGGAAATCCTGTTACCACACCTAATTGCTAGAAAAAAAACACACACTAACTAAAAAAAAATAAAATCTTAAACAGGCAGGAAGTCACTTATCTACAGCAACCGCCTGGTGCAGCAGAGCAGTCTGTTCTCCATAAAGCAGTCTTGTGAACCAAGTGCACATGGGGCTTAGGAGTGGAAATGCATCTCCTGCCCTGGCATCAAGTGCCCTTGGCCTGCTGCAGGTCTGGGTGATGATGGGAGCAACAGTCCAAGTGTCAGCATCACCTTTCACACCAGTATTCCTGCCAGTAAGTCATAGAGGGATGATGCTACCACGGCATTTTGAGGAAATCAGTGATGCCCAGAGCAAGCACTGGCTTTGCTTTCATGGTAGAAACACAAGAAGCAGCTCCAAGGGCTAAGAAGCAATTTTTATCCTTCTTTATTTGTTGAAAATGTCAATTAAAAAAAGTGTTCAAAATAAAAACATGTTAGAAAAGTTGAACTTGCATAAGTAGTTTACAGTAAATAAACCTACATGATAAAGATACACTAGAACGTAGCTCACACAACATCCATCTAAAGACAGACTCACTGGAACCTATTTACACAGCACTGTAAACAAAGTAAATATGGAAACATTGCTGTCCATCTGGCATGGCTTCTTTTCCTTTTTATTTTATTTTTTTGTCTTTTTTTGGCTTCTAGCTCTTGACAGATACTTGATCTAAAAAGTCCCAGTGTGCCCTCCATCACATTACATCTCACAAACATGCGTATGTACATAGCATGGGTTTCAACTGAGCCTGGAGGCAGCAAGGACACATTTCCACCCTCTCCCTGGAGTGTCAGTGGCCCTTGGTTCGTTCTGTATGGCAGCAGCCCAGCTTAGGGCAGGCAGCAGGGCCAGGCAGTACCGAGGGGTCTGCGCATGGCCTCCCTGAGCAGCAGAAAGTGCAGCAAAGGTCCTGCTCCTGGAAAACTATTCACAAGCACAGCAAGGCTGGGCTGCTGACCAAACCACCCAACTGTGTGCCCAGGGAGGGATGTGGGGAGCTGCCATCCGACTGGGATGCTCTGGGGATGGCAAATGTAGGCAGACCTCTGTTTTGCCCTAGAAGTAGCTTAAAGAGTTTCTTATTACACTTCTTGAGATGTTTTGGGGTCTACATCTCCCAAAACACCATTTGCAATGTACTGGCTAAATTTTAATGGCAAGGAGGGAGTTGTAATTATTGCCTGTGTTATGTCCTTCACAACCAACATAATGGTGTGATTTTTATGAGCTGTGGTGCCTCTCACACCCTGCGACCATGCTGCCCTTTGAGATAAATAAGACATCATTAACTTTAACAGAAGGTTATTTTTATAATGCTGTTAAGGAAGGAAGGAAGGAAAATATGAGTTCTAAACTAGGGTATAACACCAAATAAGATAAGGAAAGCTGATACATATGCATGTTGCCTGTGTGCTGTGTTTGAGGAGCTGTGCATGGATCTGTGCGGGTGTTGCACATCCTTGCCCCGGGAGTGCTCCAGCTCTTGTCAAAGCATAAATACCTTCCCTACCCCAAGAGAAAGTTCCTTTTCGCTAGCAGAAAGCCCCTGTGAAGCAGTGTGGGGAGAAGTGGCTGCTGGCTACATTCCCAACCCTTGAGAAGGAGCAACGGAGAGCATAAAGTGGGCAGAAGGGAGCAGGGGATCAGCACGTTTGGGGTTGTTTTTTTGTTGTCAAACAGTGTTTACATTTCATACAGAGAAAAGCATGTCCTGCAAGAGAAAGCACAGCAAAATTATAATCTCCTAGGATACCTGGACACACGATGTGAAAACAAAGCAGTAGGTAGGAATTCTACATCATGCAGAAGAAAAGGGATGGGGGGCAGAACAGCAATTACCTGTTGTGCTAATCACGAGCTTTAAGGAGGCAGCACTGTGCAAAATACCTTCCCATGCGCTCTGACAGGTGCTCCAGATCTGGCTTCCCCAAGGAGTTCAAATATCTTCATCTTAATTGCACATTTTAATCAGTATCAAGGCCACACAGGAACCACAGTATTGCTGGGCTCTAGTTCGCTACAGTCAACTAATGGGAAAAAAGAAGGTGGATGGGAAAAGCTCCCCCAGTTGTGATTATCTGAAAAGAGGAGCATGGTGCTTTTTTGGTTTCTGCTCAATGCCACCTCAGTAATGTTTTCATTCAATAAATAGGTACTGGTTGGTGCTTTTGGAAAGAATAAAAGCATTAAAAAGTGCTTAAGCTTATTCTAGGAAACTGCTGCCCAAGCCTTTGTGAGCAACAATCGCTAGCAGAGTTCGTATTTGCTCCCAGTAGCAGGTACAATGAGGTATTAGTTGCTGCAGATGAATTGTGAATCATGGACCACTTGCTTACTGGTTCAGTTGTGATTGATTGTTTCTGCTTTATTTCCTTACTGAATGGAAGGAAAACTATTTTTTTCTCTATGATTTTTTTTTTTGTTTGTTTGTTTGTTTTTTGGTTTTGGTAACAAAATACCCCAAACCAACAAAATAAGGAGCAAGAAGAGGCAAAGGATCCAGTTCCACTTTCCAAAAATACATCTGAGGTCACACTGCCAGCAGCTTCTCCATGAATTCAGGCGATCAGGGATGACTTGCGTCCTGTGTCCTCCCTGCCACACTCATCCGTCTGCTTCAGCAGCCTTCTCACCAGCTTCTCCAAGTCCTTCCTGGACTTAAGCTCTTCCTCCAAACACTGTTTCATCCTTTTGTTTTCCTGCAAGGTGAAAAACAAAGGAATAAAGATGCAGTTAATGCCCATGCACTTCATGCTGTGGGGTACTTCCATGCATCTGCTGCCTGATGCCTCAGAGGTGATGAAATAACAGAGACATTTGATAGAAGTTCATGAGGATGTAGAAGTGGATCAGACCACAAGTAGCCCAAACAGACCCCTGCTACCTCACAGACCTGCACAGAAATTCCCTGACTTTGGGCAGGCAGAAACATCCTCCTGGAAACTGAATTTTAGCTTGAAGAACCCTTTTCTCCTCCGATGGTTTCTCCCACCTCCAGACTTGGGACTAAAGGGAAGAGAACATATTTCTTCTGTGTCTGCAAGAATAGGTGTCTACCTGACCCCTATAAAATGAATGGTCAAGCTGAAAGAGCTTTTGGAATAGGGGAGGATGTTTCATGTTACCACAAAGACCAACTACTCCTCCCCTCTTGCTGTCTCTGGCACTCAAGCATGAAGGATGAGAGGAAGTGGTCTCCAGCTGAGCCAGGGAAGGTTTTTGCTGAATATCAGGAAAAGTTTCTTCATGGAAAGGGTTGTCAAGCACTGGAATAGTCTGCCCAGGTGAAGTCACCATTCCTGGGAGTGTTCACAGAATGTGTGGGTATGGCACTTCAGGACATGCTTTAGTGGTGAACATAGTGGTGGTGATGGGTTGATGGTTGGACTTCATGATCTCAGAGGTCTTTTCCAGCCTTAGAGGTTCTATGATTCAGGGAGGTAAACCAGAAGAAAACTAATGCTCATTCAGGAATTTGCAGGATTGGACTAGGATCAGCAAGACTTTTCCTGGCACAGACCAGCTGAAGATGACCCAGCACAGACTGGTTGGCTTTTATGCAACTCCCAGCACAAGTAATCCCACCCAAATTACCTGCTTCAGCTCTTTCACTTCATCTTTCAGTGCATAAACTGTGTCAACAAGGCTTCTGAAAAATGAAATTAAAGAAAAAGTAAATTAGAGTTGGTGTGCAAGAAAACAGTGACAGCATGGGAGGTGCTGACAGGAAAGTTGCATCCAGATTCTGCTTCCCGAGCATCAGGCTGCTGGCTGTGAGGGAACCCTGGAAACACAGCCTTTATAGGAGCATTTATAGACCACTGGTCCAAAACTCAGGGCTCTTTTCTCAAACTTCAATACCTTGTTCTGCTTTGAATTATCACCAAAGGTCTGTGGCTTTGGCTTTCTTGTTTATGCTATGGCAACAAATAACAATGACTTTAAAGGTGGAAAAGTCTGAGCATCTTTTGTAATGCAGACTTGATTCCTTGAGGTTGTGCTGCAAAAATCAAACATGAAAGGAACACACTGACTGGGTTGGAAAGGAAGAGGTACAACACAGTCACACAGATGCAGAAGTTACAGAACAGGCTGGGAGCACTCACAGGCAGGTGCTAGGCAGGCTCCTGAGAGGCAGCAACAGTACAATACATCAGTAGTTAAAAAAACTAAGAGCCACTTGCTTGATTCTCTCCTTGCTGACCCCACTATCCTACATCTGGATAAGCCATAAACTTGGGATCCAGACTCCCAGAGGAATACAGGCACATCAGGGCAGCTGGGAAGGCAGCTCTGTCCTTAAAAGGGACAAAATGGCAGTTGAAATTGTCTGGTGGTTCTTTACCAGGACTAAGGCAGCAGCCAATGACACCAGGCCTGCTCCTCTGTGGAGACACAGAAGGAGAGGGCATTGGCTTTTAATGCCCTTCCAAAAAGTGACACAGGGATCTATCTGTAAGTGAAGAGCAGCCACACTTACTTTTCCTCCATGACCATCTGGCCATTGCTTCGTGTTTCCTCTATGATGATTTTCTCTTCCTCAGGAAGCAGGACTTGGGGGATGGAATCTTTACGGGAGCCTGTGTACAAGAATTATTCATGAGGGAGAAAAAGGGGTAATCTTCCCTGGTGCCCATGCTACATCAGAGAGTAGCTCTCATTCTTCCTGTTCCACCATCAGCCTGGGGCAGGCTGGAGATGTGAGCTACATCCCACTAACCCAGAGCTACAGCAGCAAGTGGAAAATTTTCAAGAGTACTCATTCATCTAAAGTTACATCATGACTTATAAATGAAACAATTCAACTAGGGTCAAGAGCTCCCCAAAGAACCATGGACTCCCTTTTTTCTATGTACCATTATTTGACAGTTCAGTGATTTAATTGGCTGACACCTCACCAGCAATGATAAATAGCTATATTTCCAGAGCTGAAGATGCTAAGATAGGTTCTTATAGGTTGTTCTTAAACACACAGCTGATTAAGAGATAATATTCATGCTTCCTTTCTAAAGCTATAAGCAACTTGAGATTATCATCAGGTAATCACTGGTGAAATAGCAGCGTCTCATCTGCCCTCCTACCTGCTTCATTCTCTGTGTTTAGAAAAAAAAAACAATGGCAACTAAACCACTAGGCAGATAGAACTTTCTTATCTCAAAGATCGAACACTACAGTTTCCTAGCATGAGCCTCATTGCTGTATGATGCAACATGTGTTTTTTCCCAAAGGGATTATCAGTGCTGTAGGCAGAATAGGAGCTAAATAATGTGGTTGTGTGCCCACCTGAACTGAGAGCTTGCTGGAAGCCTGCCCCAGTACAGTATGCCTCAATCACCTTCAGGATCTGAGCATCCTCCTCCAGCGCAGCAGTACCTGTAACACATTGCAAACAACAGCAGGCACAAAAAGCAAGGTACTCTGGCCTTGTCTCTCCCAGTCTTTGCTCCCAAGCCCCTTGAGAGAGTCATGCCATTTCTTTGGCTGACTGTCTCTGGGACTTTGGCCAATCTGTTTTGAGGTCCTTTACATTTTCTAGCCTTTGTGGCATCAAGCACCATGACCAAATGGTGTGAAAACTCATCTGTAGTTGCTCATCTTGGCAAAACTCAGGGGGTGATGCCCTACTTTGGGTGCAGACAGCACCGGGAGATGGGCAGACAAAGCAGCCCTAGTGTGGGAAGTCTGGTACAGCAGCACGAGAGCAGGACTTGGAAACATGATGTGTTAATTTCCAGCCTCTGCTCACTGTCATCTTCTCAAGGGAGAGAGCTCATTGTAGAGCTGTGCAAGGCAGCTTGACCATGCCTGGGTGACCATGGCCTTTTGTGTAAAGCCCCCAAGGCGTGCTCCAAGTGGACTTCAGAGAGCCCTCAGGACACCTCTCTTTGCCAGTGAACATACCTGCTGGGATGGGGACCTTTTTGTTTCCTAATTCCCCATGGACACTGTTCCAGGACCTGCTGGCATGGCCAGGTAAGGGTTTGTCCCAGCTGTCAGACATATTTCTGTGACTCTTGATGTGCAGGTTAACGCAGTTTTTAACTACTTAGAAGTAGTTCCTCAGCTTCATACCCAGAATAAGACTAGCCACAACCCATGTCCTTGTGCTAGCAATCACGAGTAGGGTGGTGGCATGTCTGGCAGCCATAACTGGGAGGGGAGGAGGGATCTGTTAGAGGCTGAGGACCAGTGCACTTCCAGAAGTCTCCTGTGCTCAGGAGCACGGAGGCTCACGGTGAGAGCATCCTGTCACATGCTGCACTGCAACAAAGGTTGTTTTCAAAGTCTTGTGGAGATCACTGAGAACACAGAAATCTCCAGAAATGAAAGAAAAATAGAATCACAGAATGGTTGGGGTTGAAGATCATCTAGTCCCAATCCTTGCCATGGGCAGGGACACTTTCCACTAGACCAGGTTGCTCCAAGCCCCATCCAACCTGGCCTTGAACACTTCCAGGGGATGGAGCAGCCAAAGCACCTCTGGGCAACACTTACTTTTCCGAATAACAAACTCTTCATCGGATGGTTTTCTCTCAGTTTTCCTTTTTGGAAGAAACTTCTTCATTGTTTTTGGACTTTTGCTGGAATCCTATAGAGAAATAGACTCTTGTATTTAACCAGAACCAAAGGCAGCTGGGACAGTGAAGCGGCACAGCTGGGTGCAGCTACCCATGCTACGCATAACATGTTAGAGAGCTACAAAGCAGACAATGACAAGGTTGGGGAAAATGATAGTTTTTGCCCTTCACATGTACCAGTTGTGACCCACTGCTCCCTGGAATAGCAGTGGGAATTGCACCTTCAGGCTTGGGCCAGGACAGGATCCTCTAGTAAATTCAACTCTTCTCAAAAATCCTTTAGCCAAAAACTTCAAATACATTCATAGCACTTTTAGTCTGTTTACCAACTCTGTGGTCTGCGCTAGAAAACCCTAAAATGTGGTTTATTCCACTGACTTGATTTCTAATATAGAAGAGTTGGCAAATAGCTCTGCTTCTAAATGCCCACAACTTGAGAGTGTAAATCCCACACACACATATACACAGAGAACAGAAAAAATACACACAAAGTTAGTGTTTGCTATGACTCCATGAGTAAGAATCACAAGCTTTTATCTCCTTCACTCAGTTGAAAGTCTTGCTGATTTGGAGAGAATTAGTGTATTAGTAGGTCACATGCAATAAGGATTTAAAGGATGCCAGGAGGGTTAAGTACCATAACACTAAATCCTTTCTGAGAGTTAACTCAAAATATGTTTGTCAGTTGCTACTGACTCTGATAATAACTTACTGATACAACAAGGCAAAATTAGGGTCATGCAAGCATAAGAAGCATTAACAGGAACAAGCATTCTGTGCCACAACAAGCCAAAGAGAGGTATCTACCCTTACCTTTAAGATATAAGACATCCTCTACAATGAATATGCAAAGAAAGAGAAGATGAGTGTGAGAGACTCGTGATTTTTATCATGAAGTCTATTAAATCCACAATTCTAAACCACGTTTCAATGTTAGTCCTGCAATTAATGTAGCACACCCCCTGTACTGGTTTTAAAGCACTATCAACATGCAAAGGAGCACCTTGTCATGCAAAACTGAAGATTTACATGTGAGATGCAGGGTGAGTGGGCATTAATGCACTCTAAACACATAGAGAACATGCCTCCTTGGTTAGTAGTGGGTGACTGTGGATGTTGGTTGCCTAAACTGGTGCTTACAACTGCAGGAGCCTCATGCGCCTGGCTCCATCCAAGCCCCAGGAAGCACTCGGGGTCTGCACTCAACACCAGCCATAAGGGCCTCAACCCAGCCCAGTCAGGATGCCAGGATGCTCTGCCCACCCTGGTGACAATCTGGTAGGACTCCATCTTTTCAAAGGGGACCTTCCATCCTCACTGAAGACCTGACCATGTCAGGCATCACCACTCTGTTCCACTGGCAGGGGAGCTCCCTGCACATCTTTTGGAGGATTGCAGCCCTGGGATGCTTCATCCAGGAAGCCACTAGGCTCTCCTGCAGGTCTGCCCAGCAAAATCCTGAACCCTGATGTTATAAAACCTTCACCTAATGCAAAGCAGACAGTTAAAAAAAAAAAAAAAAAAAAAGGTAATAAAAGGAACAATCTGTAAATCTTTTTCCCTTTGCTAAACTGAATCCAGACATAGCACTTTACCCACAGAACCTACCTGTTCTGTCATTTCAAATGATTAACTGGAAACAGAACAGGAAAAATGACCCAACTTCAATGGAAATAACAAGAGTGAGGTGTTGTACACAAGCAGGGTCTAAAGTTTCCTGAGCACAGCTGGGTACAAGAAAGTGTACAAGACTGTGCCATCCCATCCTACACTAGGAAAAGACAAGTTAAGTAACACTGGATGTCTAAAAATCTCTACTCTTCTAATCAAACTGTCCCATTCATTTGCCTGCAAGTAACCTTTGAAATTTGTATTCCTTCAGTATATCTTCATTATAGAAAAGTGCTTGCATGAAGCTGTCAGCATTGTTTATTTTGTGATCTACTTTAAACTAAAAAAACCTAAAAAACAGTGAAATAGGGATTCTGTTTAGTGATTAAGCATCCCAGAGGGAGAGATGAGATAGATGCAGATCTGCTTGGGCCAACAACCAAACTTATTTCCCATTTGTCATCACAGGCTTGTATCCATGAGTCTCTCCCCAAGCTCAGGCTGGATTGACTACCAGGCTGTGCCTGCCCAGCTCTGCTGGACATGTTAGCCTTTGAGTTTCTATCGACATGGTCATCGCAGCTTATTCCCATGGAAGCCACATTTTTGGTCCTATGACACCTTGCAGGGTATCATCCAGCATCCAATCCCTTGGGACTTGGTGTGGGCTGTGGGCTAGGCCTCTGGCAAAAACCTCTCTCCTGATTTTGACACAGAGAGTTTAATTCCTGCTATGAGTGGCAGGGGACAAGAAACTGCAAAGGACCATGGTTTTTAAGATATCACTCAATCTATGGTTTTTCCCCACAGAAAAATTTCTCTTCTACCTCAAGCCTCTACCTATATTTTTAATTCACCATGCAAGCAAGAAATGGTTTAGCCTCCAATAGGAAATTGGAACATGCAAAGATTATGGATCATTTTCAGTCTGTTCACTTGGTATTTAAACAATTTAATTCCCAAACTGAAATGTGTTACTTTACAAATTCTAAGAAACAGATGCAATAAGATGCAATGAGGCTACTTCAAATCTCTACCTGAAGCAGCAGACGCACAGTCCTGCCAGCTGCCAGACTCTCCATCCCTAAGTGCTGGGAGGGCTGAGGGGGTCGAAATCCCATCCCTGTCCCCATCCCCACTGGGGCAGAAACACTCCCAGGGCTGCTGCACCAAGAAAGGCAGCTGACTCAGATCCAGAATTGCTCACTCAGTAAGGGGAACGTTACCTGAGGTACTGGTGAGTAATTCCAAAATTTTAACATGAGGTCGGGAAAAAGAGCACTACGGTTGTGGTGCAGGGTGACAACAGAGCTAGGCTGTATTTTGGGTTTTCCCACACCACCTCCCAGCTCCCAGGCTGTGATTTCTGCAGGTGAAGCCATCCTTCGGCTGCTGCCTCCCAGCAGGACCTTGCTGTGTAACACTCAGGTGGGTGGCAAAGGAGGCTCAAGCCCCACATCCTGTTTCAGACACCAAAATGGGGTGGAAGGCACAAGCAACATGAGCAGACATTTTGCCTTTTCCTCGTGATGCTTCTCAATCTTCTCAATCCTGCTTGCTTCTCAATTCCTTCTCAATCCTGTATCACTGAGCTACTGCTACAGCTGGAGCACATTCCAGCAGGGCGCAGGCCCCTGTTCAAGTTCAGACCAAGGCAGGAAGGAGGAAAGGAGGCAGCTCCACCAAGGCATTGACAAAAGACAAGGCTCAATGGGACACCCAGATGTGGGACTGGTGACATCCAGCAGCTGAGGGTGCTGGCTATGGCAGCCAACAGCAAATATCCAGCCTGCAAACTCATGAATCCGTGTAGCACGAAGCCCAGCACGGCGACATCCGTGGCAGGAGCCAAACTGGCAGAGTCATTTCTCTCAGCATCCCCAAGAACCTACATTTCTGTACCCCTGCTGTGGGATACAAAACCTGGACACAAGGTGCAGGGATTGTGTGAAATCAGGGTCCTGGACAGGCAGGTGGGATTATTACCTCTTTGTAACTCAGTGCTGCTGATGGCCTGAGCGGAGGAGCAGGACGGAGGCAGCTCAGGCTCCAGGGCTTGAGGATTTTGGGGGGTTCCAGAGGCCCACGGATCTGCCCAGCTGAACTAAATGTCTGAAAAAACAGATAAGAAGCAAACCATGACTGTTAACCACAAAACAAGGCAGAGAAGTGGAGGGGGATGGACAAGCCTTGAGATACTGAGACATCTAAGTTACAACAAAAATAGGGCAGGATACATGTAAAATGATACAAGAACAACATGGTTACAAAGCAAACAGCAGGATGTGTCCTACAGCTGTCTTGTTACATTAGCCTCAGGGTGCTGCTGAAACAGAGAGCTCAGGCAGCAGTGAAGAACCCAGGTGTAACTTTTTAAAATTATTTTTAATTTTTTTTGTTTTCCGTTTACTTTTTTTTTTTAATTGATTCTGCTGCTGTGCTTCTTCTGCACTTTTTTTCACTCCTGGATTTCTCAGCTTCTCTGAGCTGAGCTCCTTGGGGATATTCCCTCATGTAGAGTCCCGCTTATCTCAGTCCTCTGGATCAGGACAAAAACTCCAAAGCCCATTAGGATCTTGTTTCTTGTGTTTATTAAAATGTTGTCACAAAACTTGGCAGGTCTCTCCAGACTTTCTGCACAAGTTCAATTCACCGCAATCTAGCACATTTCCTTCTGATGGTACAAAATGGCTTTGTGGCTTTTCTAACTTTAACAGTTATTCTCATGTATCACCATGAAAACATGCTCATAAATTTCATGTTATACGAAATTCAGTGTTTTTCTGGATCTCAGAGCTAAGCATCAGAAACAAGTGCACACACTCTGTGTTTCAGACTCCAACAGCAGGCAGCACAGGCCAGGAGGTGACACTTACTGAATGAGGGCTCCAGGACTGTGTTTTGGAGACAGTACTGTATGTCCCTTTGGTCAGCCTTTGCAAGTGGTCAAGCCATTCATGCAAGTCCTGGCTGGTGCTGCAGGACACAGTGATCCGCTCCATCATGTTCCCTGTGGCAGAGGGTTAAATAATTGTCTTTAGCAAGTGGTAGAGACTCAGGAGGAAACACATGGCGAGATCAGCTCAGCACAGCAGGAAATGGCTCCTCAGTTTGCACAGTGGCTCCAAAAAGGCCAGAGCAAAGATAGAAACAGATGCACGGAATCATTAAGGTTGGAAAAGACATCTAAGATCATCATTAACCCATCACTGCAAGGTGCACCACTAAACTTTGTCCCTAAGCATCTCATCTACAATGATGATGACTGCCCATCCTGCTCCAGCCAACCACTGACAGGGTGGGAGCTACAAGAAATGCTAAGTGAGCTGGTGAGATGAATGTATGAGGATTATTTAATGTTGGAGGTCATTAAACACAACATTTCTATGATTAACAGGATCCCGACACCAAATACCACCAGCACCAAATACCACCTGCACTGCAGCCCAGGCACTGAGCATGAAATGACTGTGTATACCTAAAAGTAATGAGAAAAACTGAAAGAGAAGATTGAATGAAAGCTCCCTGATGACCAAAACTGTTCATCTGTCAATAAACGAGGTACTCAGAACTATAAGGGATGGCTGCTGGATGCAGACAAGGCACACCAGTGCAGAGCAGTGCTACTGGGGTGAGAGATTTGTCTCATACAAAACACTATGGTCTCCAAAGGCAGCCAGAGGCAGAGCTCCAGGGCACTCGGTGGAGATTGCCTCAAGCAGGACAGAGGTGCTCAGAAACTCAGACAACACATGGTAAAAGAGCAGGAGGAAGATCATGGTGGGGGATTAGGGGAAGGAAGACCAGTACTTCCAGTGGTAACTGTTGTGTGCACTGGGAGGACTGCCCCAGGCAGAGGGCCTCACTGACCTGTGATTTCAAACATGTGCTCATTCCCTTCAGCATCTTCCAGCTTTGTCAGCGTCATTCCCGTCAAAGGCAGCTTTCCCTGGGAGAGTTGAAGAGCAGTCAGTGTCTGCAGGTGTTGTTCTGCTTGTTTCTGCTGATTCCTTTCTCTTTGGAAATTGCCATTTAAAATTAATTTGTGAAGGATTCAGACTGCATAAAAAGTCTCCTTTAAGGTATGGATCTAGATTTCCCTACACAACTAGGTCAAATGTCAGAGATGAGGCTCCCATGACAACTGAGTCATCCCGAATCATCTGCTGCCCTTTTCCTTCATTCAGTGCAAACCTTTTTTACAGTCAATTCAGAAGGATCAATTTCCCCTGGCTTTTTCTGAAAGCCTTCCCCATCCCTCTAATTTGCATGCTGAACTGCCTGCTCATCTTACTCCCACTGATGGGTCAAGCCAGAAAACCCAGCCAAATATTTCCCAAATATTTTTCATCTCCCTTGCTATGACAAATGACACATCAAAATAAGAGCATCCTTTTCCTGGCAGTGTTGATAGTTTCACACAGCTGGAGAAAAGCCAAGGTCTCAACAGCCATTGGATGTTATGGAAAATGGTAGAACACAAGAAATACAGAGTTATACTTAGTACCTTATGGTGTGGAACTTTCATGCTCTTTGTAGTGGGCTTTATAAGAATTTTCCAGAGATAACACAAAACTGAAAGCCAGCTGGCTGGTCAAAACCCTACAGCTGGGTCAGAACACCTTACACACACACTTGACTCTCAAGAAGAGCAGGTAAAACAACAGGTTTTGAGGTTTTTCCTTTTTTTTTTTAGTTTCACGGCATTCACTTACCAAATGCTGCTTAACCAATTATCAGGACAAAGGCATTGACTATTCTTGGACATGGTAAAGCCAAGCCCTGGTTCCCAGCCTGGGGTGTTAGCATCACAACAGAGTTGGAAGGATGCAGAGGACTTGAATTTGATAAGAACTATCTGATTTGCTTTTCTACAACAAACACCCTGCAATTTCAAACTAAGCATGCCTACCTGGTAGATGAACCCACTCATCCGTGGGCTTGCAGACAGCATCAACAAAACATTGGAAAACAGCAAGAAATACCGCTCCTCTTTCTCCTGGGGGGATAAGCATTTAGGTTAGTGCAGTCTGCAATGCATCACAAACAGCTGCCTCCAGCAAACTGAACCTGTAGCAACTGGAATCACAGCCTGTGAAATCACCCTCAAACCAGCTATTCTGGCTTTTTTTTCTTCCTTACAGTATCTCATTTATGTACCAATTTTCATTGCATAGATTTTTCTCTGCATCCTGCTAATCCTATTCCAATCATTGCAGAGTGCCTCAGAAGGCCTTATGTCCCCCAGCATCCCACATTCCAAACAAGAAAGACTTTTGGGACTACATGCTGCATGGGTTTGTTTTACAGGTCCTCCCTTGCCAGGGAAAAATTGCAACAAGCAATTCAGTGTTAACAGGTACTTTCCTACACTGAGCACGCAGCACACATGGGTTTAGCACTGCTGGGGAAGGTCTGTGTCAGGCACT
The DNA here is from genome assembly GCF_001522545.3 of Parus major. Taxonomy (NCBI): domain Eukaryota; kingdom Metazoa; phylum Chordata; class Aves; order Passeriformes; family Paridae; genus Parus; species Parus major. The sequence continues at coordinate 190,166 of NC_031772.1, forward strand.
GGTGCAATGCATGAGGACCACTAGGACAAGAATCACTGCAGTTAAAGCACAAGCTTTAACTTTTAAGCTCTGAGGTAGGGCATCAGAGCAGCCCCTGTGCTGCATACAGGGTATTTTCTAGTCACTCTCATTTCTCAGTGTAAGTCACAGGGGAGAAAGAGGGAAATTAATGTGCTATATGACACTGAGATATTTCTTTTCTTGAAAAGTGTGTCACCAAAGGCCTGAAGCTAAGCCTGTGGGGTGCCTGACACACTCCAAAGATGTGCACAGTCTTGCACAGCTCTTCCCAAGGTAAAATTATTTATCAGCGTTATTTATCATCAGTTTGTGGTCTGGAAGGAGAGGAGCTGCTGCCTCGCATCATTTACCCCAGGAGCAAGTGGATATTCAGACACAAAGTCTTTAGCCCACAGAAGAAACACCACACTCACTTCATTTCCTCCAGACTGCACCATAACCTGGGACATGTAGATGATGTTTCCCATCATTTTTATGTCCTCTCCTTCCCAGCGCTGGATGGATTCAGAAAGGATTTGCAGCTCAAGTTGTTTCCTCTTCCTCAGCTCCTGGCACTGCGACTGGGAATCACAGCAGAGCTTTGTGAGGTGAAGGGCAGGAGCCAACCCAAACCATCCCAGTTTCACCAGCAACACTCACACAGCCCTGTGGGCTCAAGGATGGTCATGTCAGGGATCAGGAAAGCCTGCTTTGGCTCCATTATATAAAGTCTGTTAAAAAACCACATTCTAGTGATTTATGAAATAATGATCACATTCAAATGTCAAGGAAAGTGCAAACTGCACTGAGCAAACTTTTCTTTCCAAACCAGCCCTACTTCTGAGAGCTCAGGGACACAATTTCCAAACCAAGCCAGCCTGCACAGTTAAATGTCTTTAATTTTGCTACTGCTCAGAGACATTTTGCCCATTTTGTCCAAACAGTGGAGTTAAACTTCTAGCACTGCAAAGCCCCACAAGTCAGATGGGTGGATATTTTCTAACCAAAATCTGGGAACCCAAAAGCAGGATTGGGTGGTGCTGTAGATTAGCACAAAAAAGAATCTTCTGAAAGTGCTGTAATTGAAAAGAATGCATCACTGCTGGGCAGCTGGGGACTGGGGAAGCTCCAGAGGGTGACCAGTCTCTCATCAGCTCTCAGCAAGACATGACAATGCTGACTGATCAAAGAGTCCTGCAAATCCAAGCAATACTTTCTTTAACTGACCCCTCTGCCAACAGGAAAAATTGCTGTAAAGCCAAACCAGGGCTGTTTTCACCAACTGCTTGGTTTTTTCCAAACCCCTTTTTCTGACAGACATTTTCCTCCTTTCCAATTCATTGACTACCCAGCTCTTCAAAGAGAGAGGCTGCATTGGGTCTAGTTTGAAACCACACACATTTGAAACAAAATGTGGATGTTTACTCTGGTTCTGCAACTGTTGTATGTTTTGACAGCTCCCCAAGTGTCCAAACCCAGTGTTCCCAGGACAGAAATCCAAATATAATCCATATAATCCATAGGAGTTAATCACAGTCTGTGCAGAGGCACCGCTGTGAATCACAGCGCCTCTTGGTCCCTTCCTGCCTTTGCTTGAGAACCTTCCTGGTCCTATAACAGGACCACATGCCCATCACTAGGGGCACCTCTGACTGTCTAACCTCAAATCCACACTGAACCTCTTTAGCAGTGTCATAATGACATCAAATTACTCATCAGCCAAGTACACATTTCAAGTAAAACCATCCAGCACTTACGAGATTTCCTAAAGATTAATGACACCTTGTAATTTAAATGAGTTATTTCCCTGTTAGCTTCCAGAATAAATGGAAAGGGTGCTGAGTTTCTAAGTAAATGTAACATGATCGCCCTTTCCTGTTTTCTATGAACTTTCTCCTCCCTATCTTTTATCTGCACTGCAAAATACTTGCATCTGTCACAAACATGTGACATCTGTTGTGCTAAAGGAAGGAAGCTAGACCATATCTGGAGTGGTTATAGTGAAAGGTTCTCTGTGCCTTCAAAGCAAGAGAGACTAGAGCTTTTTTAATAACCGAAAAAAGCTTTTCCAGGTAAAACCATTGTGCACATGGATGGCTTTTCCCCCTCTATTTCATCTCAGTGTGGCAGGACTTTGAGGTGTGCAGGTGACAGAGTCCACAGAAAGAAGTTTTCTATCTCTGACTCATCCTTTCTCTCTGTTCCCCACCTATGGCCATGGCATCTGGAGCCACAAATTACTGGAATGTGGTCAAAGCCTCCTGATGCCCACGGAGCAAAATTCAGCAAAACCAAGAGTTACTCCATGGGCTCAGAGGGGAACTTCCCATTGGCACCAGCACTCAGGTCAGTCACAGCTGTGCTAACCTCCCCCTCAATGAGCAAGGGGTGGTCTAGTTTCAGGTGGCAAATGGTTAGGGAATGGAGACAACAGGAGATGAAAGGGACCCTACTGCTACCACAGCCCGCACATGGCTTTCAGTAATAGAGGAGAAACTTGGAGATCCACCATCTCTACTCTGAGACCATAGAGCCAGCATGCACTTGCTGCAGCCAGAGGAGCAGCTCTAGGCTTGAAATGTGAAATTAAGTTTCTTTGTAACCCATCTTTTCCATTTCAAAAGACCTTTTTTCCTAATGAGGAGACAAATGTCATATTTGACTCATTCTTCATGAAATGCAGACCTGAAATGGAGTGCTCTATTTTAAGAATTGCCACCTACCACAAGGGACTTGAAGGATGTGACAGCTTTCAAAACATCTTCATGATCTGCATGCGCCTCCTAGTGAAGGGAGAGCAAATTTCTCAGCCATCAGCAGCAGTGGCACCCACCCTGAGCAACAACCCATCCTGAGCATCAACCACTGTCCCAGGACACTCAGGGCTGCAGATACAGGCAGCATGGGCTTCAGGAGGAGGCCAAAGTCCCCCAGGTACCTTTCCCACCATCTACTTCAACATGGGTAAAAGCATCTATGCAATTCACTGATACCAATTTAACAAGTGTGAAGTGGCTAGAGCAAGAGTGGGTGTGATTTGACTTAGAACAAATCTGACTTGCAAAGAAAAAACAATGAAAACAGGCAGTGGTGCAGGGTGCACCATCAGGAAGGAAACTTCCATTGATGTGCCAGGTGTTCCAGCCACTGCCATATCAAGGGTGGAAATCAATGAGCCTCAAGGGGACTTCACCTCTGGGTTTAAGGGAGGGAATGTCTGAGCAGAGAGCTCTTGAGCCAGGTAAAAGCAGAATGGTGACCCTTATCTCTGAACCCTATGCTAGTACTCTCCCAGAATTTTCCACTGGGTCTAGGGCCTTGCTCCTCACCACCAAGTCCTCATGCCAAGAAAATCATAAGGTGTCTAGGTTGTGATGGAGCTGTCCCCACAGCCTGGGATTGCTTATCTGGAATGTGGGATGAGTGGCTGCCCTGAACACACCTGCCCCCTCAGCAGCTCTGCAGCAGCACAAGGAATGCTGTGGTGTACATCCACACTGCACACAGCCATCCTCTTCCCACAGCATCACAGCTTAAACCTCAGCCCTACTGATTCATGCAACAAAACTCCCACACTCAGCTTAGAAACTAAGAGGAATAGGTGATGTGTGTGTCCCCAAATCTACTGCTGAATTGTCTGCAAAGAGCAGGCAAAGAGCACAGTGCATATCCTGCAAAGAGCACTTTATCCCTGAATGGGCATGGTGGCTGCAGACAGGCTCAGTTCAGCCCCTGCAGCTCAGTTCAGCCAGGTGAGAGGGTACAGGTAGGTCTGGAGTGTGCCTACCCTGCAGGTTCTCATGACCTCTACTATGCAAGCATATCCCTGGGCTCAAGCACAGAAGTTGTAATCCTTTGGCTTGATAGTAGGTCATGGAAAAGTGTGCTGAATTAAAACTGGATGAGGGGAAAAAGTAAACTTGCTTAGAAACAGACTGTTACTTCTGTTTTCTTCAGCCCCTTGCACCACCCCTGAGTTTTGCCTTCTGCAGCTGAAGTGCATCAGCAGTGAGTAGCAGAGCTCCAATAGCAGAGATTTCTACAGTCCCTGGGGCAAGAAATGTCCTGAAGCAGACCTGCTTCTTGCCAAGGAAGTCTCTGTGCCCATGGCTGCTCTCCCTGCTCCCAGGGGCTCACTCTCCACCCCTGTGTCTGTGCTAGCTGCCAGATTCATGTCTGTCTGTGCAGCTCTGCTCTACCCAGAAGCACTACCCTAGGGCAAGGGGTGGGAATGTGCCTGCAAGCCACAGGAGTGAGTGAGGAATCTCATCAAATGATAACAAAAACAGGGATTTATTTTCAGCTGGGCAAATAAACAGCAGCCGCAGCCCAACCCTAGACTGTGCTTTTACTTGTGGCTCTCACTTTTAATCTGAAAGGTGGATAATGTCTGGGGCACATGGGACATCTCCTTGGAGATGTGAGTACTTTTAGCCACATGGTGCTCAAATACCAAGAGGCAGAGGTATCTCTTGAAGCTCAGGGAGAAGCTCTGGCAGCATCAAGGGGCAGAGACTGCCCAGAAGCCCCACACCTCACCTACCTCCATGTGCCGCTCCAGCTCCTGCAGCAGTGTCACGTACTTTTCCAGCCTCAGGAAGGGTTTGCTGAGGCTTGTGGTCAGGATGAGAATGCCTGGGCTGGCTGCACCCTGGCTCTCCATGAACTTCTCCAGCTCATCACTATAAAAAGAGACAAAAACAACAAGGAGGGCTCTCAGAACTGAGGGCTGTGTTTTGCTGCCTCCCATGCTCTCCTGATGGCCAGGGCTCTGCTCTGAGCTGGGCCTCTTTAGAGGCAGCAGAGAGTCCTCTCTGAGCACCCCCCACCCACCACCAACTCCATGGAGCAGGAGGGGAGGTCCTAGCCAAGCAAGACCCTTCTCCCCTGGAAAGAAGGACAGGATGCTATGTAGCCACAGGGGTTGGAATGCACAGCCCCTGGGGCGCACTGGTGCCAGCAGCTGGTCCCCAGCACAGCAAAGTGGCATAGGGCCAGGTATCTGGTGGCTGGGGAGAGGGGGAGGACAGCAGCACCTGCATAAGCTGGTACTGTGCTGGAGGAGGCTGAAGTAATGCACTGGGACCCTGCTGGAAGCTGTGATGCAGGTGATTGCATGTATGTTGCTCCAGAGAACACGGCTTCTGTGTGTCAGTACATTTGACAAAGCTGATTCTTTGGCTGGTTTAGGAAAAGAGGTGAGACTCAGGAATCACATGAATGAGTAATTTGCTGGAGCCAGGCTTGTTGTTACACTGAATAAAAGCTGGGTTTCAGCAGGTAAGTAAATACATTGTGAGTTCCCATTGCAGAAAGGGAAGACTTAAATACTATGGATGTGGTCCTGGCTTTCTTTCCCATCATTGCAGGGAGGACAGCTAACCTGCATTAGGGATGACACAGTGGTAGAGCCTGACACACTTTTGAGCAGGACATCACACAAATTCAAGTGTCTACTTACATGGGTCATGTTGAAGAAAGATGCGATCTACCAATGACCCTGTAAATCAATCATTTGGTTGAATAGAAGCTCCATTAATAAACTGGGCAACTGGGTGACTGGATGACCAACGATGTGCTCCCCCCACCATGGTGCCACAGGGGAACACCCTCCCATTTGTCAGTGTGTGAGCACTAGACCAGTGGGTCTGAAACAGCATCTGGGTCCTTTAACAAGTAACAATCACAGATGATGCTACTGCCAGAGCTGAGGCTGCCTGTTTGACCCAAGGTGGGAGTCCTGTATGTGCAAAAAGGACCTGTGAGATCAGCTCTGAACATGAGCAGTGTGAGCTGTCTTCATGCTGAAGCTGAAAGGCCCAGTGGAAAAACCCAAAGCTCCATCAGCAGGAAATACCCTTGCCCTATTGTCAAAACACAGGTCAACAGCCATGACAGGCCAAGTATTAATAATAAAAGTTAACTTTTTAAAGGAGTCTGAATCTCCTTCTTCATCACTCACCTGTGCTGTGTGAGGACATTCACTGCTGAAGGGTGGTTAGCACAGTACGTCAGGTACAGGGAGCGGAACTGGGGCATCAGGTTCATGAAACAGCCTCCCACACGCTGCTGGTTCTCGGGGAGCCTACAGACACCAACACACCAGCCATGCTAAGCCTCAGGATCTGCACCCTGCAGCTACCTCTCAGGGACCTGCCCAGGAACTACCCACTGCTCAGGGCCATTCCCAGATCACCCCATAACTGCAGCACTGAGCAAACACCCACACCTGCCACCTGGGGAAGAGGGGGATCCTCAGCTGGGTCTGGGTTCCTGTGGTGCAGACAGTGAGCATCACAACCCATTATCAGCCTCAGATAACCTGTGACACAACATGGTATGTCTCACCAGCAGAGCTACAGCTGGGATGATGAGGATGAAGACGTGCTGGATCTAGGGGCAGTGCAGGGGTGGGTCCCACTCTCTGGGCTGCCCATGAATATGAAAAAAACAGAAAAAGAAGGAGAAGCCACAGCCAGAATATATTCCCAATATTCAGTCTTTCCCCATCTCTTTACAGCCCTTAGCTAAGACTAAACATGTCTGTCAGCCTCCCTGCAAGAAATTATCACCTCTAATAATTTGCTCTTTGCTCCCTGGCAATTCCCATCTTCATGCCTGCCAGATCTCCCACCCTGCATGTGTCTGTGCCCTTGGCTTAGGCACACTTTTGTGTCAGGTCTAGTGACACTCATTCAGCAGATGCCTTAACACCAGCAATGTCAGAGTTCCTTCTACCTTCCCTCCTGCCAAAGTACTGCCTGCTACCTTTCCTCATTCCATTTATCTTCTACATTTAACAAGTCTAAGACAACAGACAGGAGGAACATTAATGAATATTTCTATTCATTTATTACTTCTATTTCTATTACTTTTAGGTACAATTGAAAAGCTTAACAACCTCACTGCTATGACACAAACTTACTTTGCAACTTCCTCCAAGGCTTGGTTCAGTGTTTGCTGAAAAGCAGAGATTTCTTCCATGTTTCCCAGCAATGCCATGATGTCCCCGGCACTGAGCCTACAAGAGCCACACCACCAGTTACCATCAAAGAGAAATTGCTCTCAGGAGCACTGCATTTTTATTCATCAGCGGTCCTTCAAAAAAGACACAAAAAGTTCCCTTTCCCCAAATACAGCATCGGACAGAACACAAAACTCATGATCTGTGAGCTACAGACCACAGTCTCCTGAAGATGTCTGCTGCCAAGGATTATTTTAATTGCATTTGAATCACTTAATCCCACTAATCTTCTCAGCTCTTTAGCTGTCTAATAGACACAGACAGATGGGATTTGAGCCAGAGGTGGGGAGGGAGGTGTGTGCAAAGACACAGAGTTTTGTCTTCAGGGATTTGCCATGGGTTTCCCTATGGGAGGAGAGTCCTAGTGGTATGGGGCTTCTTTGTTCTTTGAGTGAGGCTGGATGTTTCCAAAGGTAATGTGCCTGTTTCTGTCATCCTAAGAGTCACTCTCATACTACCCTCATTTAGGCCTACAACGCTGAGAGCACAAAAAATTTTCCCACATGAAGATTTTGGGAAAGGAGAAGTGACTGAAATACAGAGGCCTTAGAATACCACTCTCCCATCTCTCCTGACTGAACACATGCCCTCTGTCCATGACATCCCAGGGCTCCCACAGTGTTCTTTCCACCTCAGATGCCCTTATATCTTACTTATCGTAAGACTGGAGGGGTCTTAAGTAAGTCCCCAGAAGTGACTGTAGTTCCTTCGCATAATCTCGTTCTGTTTCCAGAATATTTTGCAACACCTAGGGTGAGAGACAGAGTGCTGAGAAGATCTTTGTACTAGCAAATTAGTCAAAAGAATACAACATCAGCTTCCAAGTTTGGAAAAGCATGGAAATGTATTTTAAGTCCAGAAATTACATTTCTTAGTGCAGAACCCAGAACACTCAGGAAAGTCCTGGTGGTCAAATATTGAGATTTTACTTTGCAAACTTGGGAAGATCTGGAAAGCAGGTGGTAAAGGCTGCTTCTGTGGCAGATCAAGCCAGGGCACACGTCATTTGCCACTTCAGAGATGTAATAATCTGGGTTTGGTCCTGTAATCCATCTCAGCAGCTGGTTTGTCTCTGGCCATACAGCAGGCAAAGCCAGTGCCTGCACACTCCCAGTCAGTACTCCAGTTTCTCAGTGCTGGAAATGGTGGAGGTGGCTTCCAGTGCCCTGGACATACTGCTTCTACTTTGCTTTGCTCAAAATATATTTAGATATACTGATCAGCAGGATTCCACTCCAGCACTGAGAGCCAGGGATGCTCACATGAGGCATCTTCACTCTCTTACACCACAGCCTGGGTACAGGGGGAAGGTAACTGCCCCTGCTTTGCCAGACCTCCTCACTTTGGCAGCAATATGTAAAGGAGGGGATGTTTTCCCACCCCTTCTGCAGCAGCAATTCATGGCCAGGCAGGCTGTGAACCTGCTCCAAGGCCAAGCCCAGTTACAAAGCCAGGCCATGAGCTGTGGCAGCTCCCATTCTCCGAGGCCTGCAGCTGCTGGCAGAGGCACAGAACAGGCACTTTGGGGTGTAACATCTCCAGCCAAACCAAAGAAAGGGGCCAGAGCCCTGATTCGGCTTGCTTACACCATGACATTATCCCCCCATCTTTATCAACAGGAAATACTGTGCCTTATTCCCTGCATTGATTTGAAAGCTGTCACCTCTCCTTAATTGTCTCAGTTGTCTACTTCAGGTCTCTACTTTTGACATCTTGCAGTCACTTCCATTTGTGGTTTATTGTCTCCATGGCCTTGAATCAAGGGAATGGAAACAGCTGCATTTAAACACCAAGTCACATCCCCAGTTGTTACAAATTGCTTCAATGATTTTTAAGGGAAGGAGCCACTTCAGAAGTTTAATAACATGGTACTTATTAAAATGTATGATTAACACCTAAAAACTTACCACTGGGTAATAATTCTTTGTCAGTTGAGTGTTTTCTAGCCCTTTTAATGCTTTGGGAGAGAGTGGTTTCTCTGTACAAAAAAAAAAATAAAAAATAAAAAATCCGAGAATAAATTACAGGGCTCTGCTTTCATCCCATCAGAAAAAGACACTGCCACATTATGTCCAGCAAACGTAACTTCACTCCTGTGACCACAAAACTTCAATTGCAGGGTTTGTTTCCCCATTTCACAAAAAACTAGGATAAAACCAGTGGTATGCACGACACTGACAGTGGCCAAGTGAGTCACACCAGAAGCTTTGTGCATCCTCTGCCAGCCAATGTCCAGGTTTGCTCCAAAATCCCTGGCAGCAGCCCAGTATCTGGAAATGTTTTGAACTACAGTGTTGCTTCACCTGGCCCTAAAAACTAAATTTGTTTTTAAAATTGGGTGTCTGTCAGAAGTCACAGGTACTATGCTTTTATCCAGGTGATTCACAAGGCACTTGAAGTAAACCCAAATCAATATGCTGACCTCCAATCCCCACAGTCACTTGTGATGCAAAATCCTTCTCTGAATGTAGATTTAAATGAAAAGTTCCTAAAACCATGACAATCAATTCTCATTCTGCATTTAATAAATCCCTGTGGATGCCTCCAGCACTCACACTCACACACATGGACAAATCCCCGCTCAAATTTTCCTTCCCTTCCAGCAGCATGCCTTTGCCAGCAACACCATCTCCCCTCTGGACTGGGGCAGGCAGGCAGAGCAAGGCTGGCCCAGTCCTGGCCACACTGGACATCCTGAAACAGCTCCATGCAATGTGCAGCAGACAGGCTCTCCTGTCTCCCTGCAATCACTTAGACAAGGCAATTACTTTCACACTGATAGCAGAGGAGAAACTTGAAATTGATACATTTACCCTCTTTATGTACTGTCTAATTATTGCCCTTGTAGTGCTTCCTGTCACTTCCAGCTAAAGGCTCACAGGAGCTCAGCTCTGCAGTTATTTCACAGAATATTTCCAACCAAAGGGCACACCTAGGACACAGCAGAGGTATGGACACTGCTGAAAAACAAGTAACTGCATTCAGAGGGACCAGTCTTACACTATGGAGGTAGGAAAAGCAGCTCCCTGCCAGCTGCAGCCCCAGCAGCGTTCCTGGGGCAGGGAGGGTTCACTGATGGTTCCTCATTCCTTGCTTGCAATACAGACACAACTCCTGAGCATGCAGACACCGGGGCAATGAACCCTCCTGCCACGTGGAACGGTGCCGAGAGAGCATCTGGAGGGAAAAGCTCTGCAGACAGAAAAATCTGATGGGCTCTTACATCAGGATCTCTGAGAGACTGGCCCTTCACTTCAGTGAGGCAGTGTCATGTCATGCAACTCCCATCTAATTTTCCTTATAGGACTCAAGTTTGTTCTCCTTTTTTTAAAACATCTCTTTTCCCCTCACTGAGTTAATTAGTGATTCCTGAGTTGTGCCAGACAAGCCTTCAATCCCTGCTGCAACTTCCTGCTCCAACTCAAACATCATTTCCCAGAGGGAAACAGTGGGAGATGAGATATCTTAACAATCATTTTTTAAATTTAGAATTAAATAAAAATGGACCTAATTCTGAACACTAAAAAATGGATTTTTTTCTTCCCTCCTTTGCTTTATTTTTGCAAGAGTAGAAACAAGGATGTCCAACCGGCTGCACATTTTGCTACTTTGCAGATCCCTGCTGGCATCTCAGGGTTTGAGGCCAGAGCAGATCCTGAGCCATAGAACCAGCACCAAGCACACAATTGGTCTCTGTTTATGGTAAGTCCTCAAGGCACATTAAGGAGTTAAGTTGCATTTTGCAAAAAAACACTTTAATCTCAGACAAAGGCCTGGGCAGGGGTGAGCTGCTTGAATGGATGTGTAATGCCACAGGGCAGTTGGCCAGGGGCTTCACATCATCACCACCCTACGTCTTGGTTCAACCACATCACAGAAAATGTTAAGGACACTCAACACAAAGCTCAATAAAGGCAGATGTCACTGACAGATCATCCCCTCCTTCTTCCTTTCTCCATACTGCAGCAGAAGCATCTGGGGGAAAATGTACTTTGAAATCAACCATCACTATGGACCAAAACAGGGACCATGCCCTGTGGCCATGCATTTTTGCTGGATTCCACACCGTGATAGTGAGCACCCATTCCACTGATACCTGAAAAGCCAGGATCAAACACAAATACATTGCCTGACCAAGGTCTTTAACAAAAAGCTAGTTCTGTGCTCAGACACTGGAATGACCTGACAGTTCCTCAGGACAAAGGAGACCCACATCCATCTCTGTTGTCATCCTCTGACAATATCCCTGCTTCCATGCTGCTGGGGCTTGGGGGGAGCAAGAGAAAGACAATTTTTACATTCAAGCAATTCATCTGAAACACTGCACTTTACCCTTCCACTCATCCTTCCATTAGCCCAGCTGTCTGAAGTACACAAACTGTCCTTAATAAATAGCAGAAATTTCCCAAAGGCACGAGGGTCTTCACTGCATTATGCCACTGTCATTCAATCAGCACTTGAAAGCAATTTGCTTACCAGTAGATTTGATTTCTCTGACGTAGTTGCTTGGGAACCAGCCTGTTTTTCCATTCAAGGTGCCTTCCCACCAACCCCCTTCTTCAACTCGGGTGACATAAATAATGTCTCCTTTGTTAACAGAGAGTTCATCCTCATTGGTCTGCTTAAAATTGAACCTGGCTTTTACCACCAGCTGATGACTGCCATTCTCGGTCATCTCCTAAGGAAAGAAACGTGGAAAAACATCAGTAAATAGTCAAAAAAACAGAAACCACTAGGAGAAGCCATTGTTCTCCTCTGTTGTGACAGCTGTTTTTTCAGTATTGCTCTGTATAACAACCAATAATATCTTGCTGTTGTGTAAACATTCCCTTCAGAGGACCACAAGGTCCCTCCACAGCTTTAATTTACTTTCCCAGTGCAATGGGTGGCAGATAAGAATCACTCCTCTCGTGTCACACAGAGAAACACTGCAGTTTGGAGAACCTGTGGGGCTCTCTCCAGCTGAGACAGCAAGCCCATGAGGGAGATCAGGGGAGAACAACCTCTGGTGTTGACCCAGAGGTATGAATCAAACTCCTCTACCCCCAAGGCCATCAAACCACATGATTACACATTAAATAAAGGGTACCACAGGCTTGGACTGCCTCCGTAATCCCCTTGCTGACTGGGAAGCTGTGCTGTTGGAGTCACTCTGGGCGTCTCCAGCCGCGGAGTTAAGAGAGGACAGATGTGAACATGGCCCTTTTGACAGCTGATCTGGGGAAACAAAACAACATCTGAGTTTTATCCAGCTGTCCACCATCCCTCCACATCACAGCAAAGAGTAAAGCCTGTAAAGAAAAGAGGAACAGGGCACAACAATTCAAAGCACATCAGAGCAGGACAAGTGCATGGCATCTGCAGCATGGATACTCCCAGTCAGCAGTGAGGGTACTTTTCTGGGCTGGGATAACCCTTCCATCATGGTAGAAGTTGAATTGCAATCCAAGGCACTCCTAGGTTGTGCCAGCTCTGCAGCCACATGTCCAATTGCAGTATTTCTTTGAAATCCCCCTTAAAACTGTAGAAGAGTAAATAGTACTCAGTACTGTGATTCCCTACTGGGAATGTTTCTGGGATCCAAGTAAGCACTGTTGAAGGTGAGTCAAAATTTAGCTCTCCAGTGAATGCTCTTAGGTCATCTCTGCATCTGCAGTGTGGGCTATTCCAGTGAGTGGGGAGGAATGCTGAACACTTGGCCAATACAATCACTCTTCTATTTAGAGGAGTCCTTCTGGGTTCATTATCCAGCTGAAAGAGGTTAGGCACTATTTTGATTGCTGTCCATGGACTGTTGCCATTAGTCATGTGAGAGAGGGTTTCAAGCCACGCCAAGGAAGGACAGGAGTGTCATCCCCAGGAGATGAGCTGCCCATGGAAAGACTCACATCATCCCAGCAACTCCTAGAGCTGCCTCCTTCACACACTCAGAGCTCTTTCCTTTGCAAACCAGTCTCTAGGCTTGCTTCTGTCCCCATCTGACACTGGAGGCAATGCTGCTGCTGCTCTGGAACATCTGTTTTCATAATTAGTGATTTGTTTCTATATTAACACAAAAAAAATTGCCAGTGTAAGAAGTTTCCTCATCTTGAGTGCATCTAAGTGCAGAGACTTAGTAGCCTTGTTGCTAAGAGCAGTTCCAGCTCCTGCAGGATCTGGCAGCATTCAGGCCTAAAATCCTGTTGGATGCTGCAGAGGCGTAAAAACATGGGATTCAAGCCACCCAGTAATCCCCAGTACTTCACTGCTACTGCACCCCACACCACACTCTGGAACACTACTCAGATCACCTCCTTTCTGTGTCCCATGGTGCTCAAAAGACACAACAGCAGATATTAACATTTCAGTAAACTGTGAAGGACTTTTAAAATCGGTCTTGTAGCTTCTCTTCAGATTTAAGAATATTTCTGCATTCCAGAGCTGCAGTTTTCCACCTGCAGTGGGGACCTTGTGTGTCCATGGACCTCAAAAGCAGAACAGAGCAGTCTGCAGAAATCCTTGTGCTGGGTGTGCAAGTCCCTGGACCACATTTGGAGCTCTGCCTTGAAAACACTGCAAGAGGAGAGGGTGATACAGCCATGAAACATGAGCAAAAATCGGGAAAAGACAAACTCCAAGGCTGCTTTTCCTCTAGTCTCCTTCAGTCTGAATGTCAGCATGGAAAACTCATTCTGAAGGGGAAGTTTGGTGGGAGTTACAGGAACCCAGCTGGGCTTTTATTCTCCTCAGAGGTTTTATGTTCCAATAGGAAAACATCTCATCCTTAGATTGGACCTGGAGCAACACAAACTGTGAGCTCTTGTGGAAGGGGCTTACTTTGTCTTTCTCCTACCCCTTGCACAATGGGGACCAGGTCCGTGCCCATGACTTCCAGGTGCTGCTGCCTTACAAAGCCCAGCCATGCCATACTCACACACCAGTCTAGCCAGCCCACGCTCCAATGGGCAACATCCATGGTGAACCTTGTGTGCTGTCAGTGAGTCAGTTTTCTCCCTTGCCCTGCTTGTTACACAACTGCCTCACAACTGCACAGTGAATTCCCAGCTTCCTGGGCTGTAGCAACTGCAAAGCCCCTCCCCATGTAAAACCTATTTTGCCAACAGAGTGGGTTTTTCTTTCTGAAGCATCCTGATATTTGAGCAGGAGCGGTTTTGGCTGCTCTTGATGACTCACAGGCCAGGGGCGTGGCTGGCTGCCAGTGTGAGATATTCTTCCCCTGATTCCTTCTGAAAGGGAGGGTATAAATCCTGAGTCCAGACTTCTCTTATTCAAGTCATCAGCCACAGTCACAGGGAAATGACTCCATTACTGTAGATTTTATGACTCTCCCTGCCTCTCCCAATCTTCCAAAGCTTTTATAAATATCTGCAGCAACCTAGAAACAAATGTACAACTGCCTTTGACAGTTTGGCAGGGAAGCGTAACATTTATATTGCATTATGACAGTGTCCTATTTTATGCCTGGTCCAGCACAGAACACTGCTGCCATATGTTGCTTAAACTACGGTTAAAATAGCTGGGCTTTCTGCTTGCATTCCTACACTATTTTTGGCAGAAAAGCCTTGTCTGATCCAGCACAGCTGGTTTTCCTCCCCTGCCCTCCCTTGCAGACAAAAACATCAATCTCTGTATTGCTGTGTTGATGGACAGCTGCTGAACTACAAGTTTATCCACTACAAATGATGCCTCCAGTTATTTGTATAAAAAGATCCATGAAGACACAAGGATTTGGACTTCAAATGAATGTTCAGAAATATATTCCCACAGTGTTTCCTTAGCTGACACCTACTTCCCTCTGCCTCCAGCCAGGGTGTTGGGAAGCAGCAGTGCTGCGGGTGTTGGGATGTGCAGGTGTGTCAGGGCCTTGGCGCCAGCAGCAACTGCTGGAGCTGGTACCAGGCTTATCCTGATGCTCCATTCAGCCTGTGGCCTCTGGCAAAGCAGACAAACCAGACCATCTGCAGTGGCAGTTTGTAGGACACAGGCTCCTGCTCCTTAGGAATTTGGCCAAGCCACCAAAAAGTAAATGTTTGAGACACGTATTTATTTTACTCTGTACTTTTCCCAAGGGTGCTCTCTGCATGAGCAGCTAATTATATCGCAGGCATTGCACTTTTTAGCGTTTAAACACAGAAAGCGTATGTTCAAACAGATGTTTCCCATGAAACCAAGAGGATCCCAGCTTCTCTATAGCCCCATCAGTAACATATGACAAGAACTATTCCCCAGCAAAGCCCTGTCCCCTGAGCTGGCACAGGGGTGGCTGGAAGAATGGAGATGGGGCTGTAAAAAAGGGAAGTAATGTGCAAATGGCATTGCAGCCTTGCCACCCTGTCAGCACATACTCCATCACACCCCTCCAGTCCAGCAACGGGCAAGGACAGAGGCAGGAGAGTTTCCTTCTCCTTTTGCTTTCAGAATAATGAAGCAAATATCAATCATAACAGCAGCATTTGTACAGGTTGCTGCTGGTCAAGTTAACCTACATTTTATATCCCCCATCACACTGAACTGCAAGAGCTTCTACACTGGGTCAGCTGTTGGTAATTGAGTGGTGAGAGGCTGAGAGGAGGTGCTGAGGCTGGCTGAGGCCAAATTCCCATTCCCAAACTTCTATGGAGTAAGCTGTCAGCAGAACTGAGTGCTGCAAAACAGCAGCCTCAGAACCTGAATTTCTTCAGAGCAGCATTATATACACAGACACACACACATAATGTGTGTACAAATCATGGGGAGGGTTTACAAATATATACTATTATTATTATACATTATATATTATTATTAGGCATATTATTATAGATGCTGATGTACAATATATGCATGATAATTTATACACCAGTTTATATAATGTATAGCCAAAATGCAGTAAGTCAAAAGGAAAGCCTTTCAATGAGAGGAAAGTAACAAGTTTTCATTTTGAAATTTTCCCCTTTAAACCACCTCAAATATAACCTGCAACAGGGAAAGGGAACTCTTCTGGTGCTGGACTTCAGTGAGTGTGCAGGAGTCTGTCCTAATACACCTGTATGACAAGAGGCTGTGAACTCTTCCCAGCACCAGGCAGACCTGCTCCTCATCACCTCAGAAAAGGGATCCTGGTCCACTCACCCCTCCCCAGAGCGCCACTGTGCCATCGTACATCGCCCCTTTCACAGACTATGCTACTGAATATCATTTTAAAGCAATCTGCAGGGAACATATCTGGAAAGGAATCAGGATGGACTGATTTGCTTTGCTTCAGCAGCCTATTCCTGCTCCCAAGGATAGAGGACAAGCCATCAGCTTGATTCCCAGATCCAGGAGTCTACTCCATGAAACCAGGATGAGAGAGAGAAAAACATAAATACAATGTTGCAACTAGCAACAAAGTTTGTTTTGACATTCAGGAACGGTATTATGCAGATGGAGCTGTTTTTCTCTTCAGCTTTAAAACACACTCTTTAAAATCTGATATCTGCATTTTGGGAGGTGCATGTTCATTTACACTGAGGATCCTTTATGCTGACCTACTTTGAGGTCCCTTAATGCTCAAAAACCGAGCAGAGGTCCTTCAGTGTAAAGTGATAATTGAGCTCTTCAGTGTTCATACAGCGACTCTGAAACATCACATTTTAACCCAGAGTTGGTAGAAGCTTGAAATGTCAATCCCACGATCCACCATCAGCCATCAGTGCCAGCAGCACAATTTGACAAACCTCCAGAAATCACCATAAAGTAGGAATTAACAAAAATTAAAAACCGGCCCTGCATACACAAGAGAAATAGCTTGAAAGGACAACGGAAGAACCCCTTTTTTCTTACCTTCAGTAGCTTTATTTATAGCTGTTAATGTGCTCAGGACCTTGGAGAACTGATCTCCCGTGTACAAATCATGTGGATCAAACACCTGTGAAAGATGAACTCAGTCAATTGAGCCCAAAACATCTCACACTGGCTGCTGGAGCCACCCACGGTGCTGGAGGGTGACCATGAGGATTAGGCAGCCCCTATGTCTCTACAGGAAAAGGGTTTTCATTCAGGGCTGACAAGTTCCATTTCCTTTACAGCCGGAGAATTCCTGGGGCACCGCTGGCAGGCATCGTGGGAAGGGCAGGGGAACCCAGAAGCATTTGGAGAGTAGTGCTGGAGACAGGGAAGGAATCAGTGCTGTCTGCAGAGCAGAGACAACTCTGAAAATCACTGAGAAGGTTATTGCTAGCCTTGAGGGAAGGAAAGATTTTGTTGCTACTTTTGTTATCTAAAACTGAAGAGATTGAGGCTGTACATACAGATCTATGTATAAACATACACATATTTTCCACAGCAGAATTAACATACACAATATCTGCTATTAACACACACAATATCTGCTATTGTAATATATAGTATATTTACACTTTTTTTTCAGGAAGACAAACACAGTTATCTTAATATACAAAAATTTCACTCTAAAGAATTTGGTGTTGCTAATCCTCAATGGTGAAACAAATACATGGTTAGCAAGTCATTTTCCATGACTGTTAACCTGAACCTTGTACACTTCAGAAATCACCACCAGTACAATGAGGGGCAGTTTGAGTTTTCTAAACGCTTCAACCCCATCTAACACCTGAAAAATGTGCTCAGCTTCATACAGACTGTACAAATTCTACCATTAATGAAGCAAAGATAAGAGATACAAGAAGTCCCTCTTGTTGGTAGCACCATGGCACCATCTGCTAATCCCCAAATGCATGTTGTCTTGCGGATGGAGACAGATACACAAATCCAATGATCAGAAAAGATGATTTTAAAGCTCTCCTGGCAGACACCATCTAATTACAAACACTTCCAACACCCAAAATTGTATCCTGCTAAATGAAGACACAAGTCTTAATTACCTTTAGGCTAGTACTGCCCTTTAAAACAGCCCTTTCTTGCTTTCCACACAGAGCTCCTTGAGTACGCTTGGCATATTTCAAACAGGAAGGGGACTGGCCTCTCTCACAGCCCTGGATGCTTGTGGCATCTACTTCTCTTAACAGCCACATCAGAGCAGCACCAAAGTCCAACACAGACAGTACAAAAGGCTGCTCTTTGTTGAGAATATGTTTTCAGATTGACTCAGCTACTCAATACTGAGAGACATGCTTTACCCTAAAGAAACGTAATCCATGCTTAACATGGGGACAGTTTACTGTCATTACAAATATTAAAACCTGTAGCTCCACAGCTCCAATTGCATCTACTGCTTTGCACATTCCAGGGACATACCCACCTACCTTGGGCTGTTTCTGAACTGATCTATCACCTGCACTCACTCGGGTTTGCTCCTTTAGACCATGCAAGTCCCATCCCCTCTGCCAGCTGGTGCACAGAACCAGTTTTCCTGCCCTGCAGTTACAGGCATTGCTACCCAAGCACTGCCCTCAGCCCTAAGCAGCGACCTTCCCATCTCAGGGGAAAGGGAGACAGTAACAGAGAGCCCAGGCGTGCACTGACCCCGTTGGCAGCTGCTGGAGCATGGGATGTTACAGTTGCACAAGAGGAAAGAAAACAGCCAGGCTGGATCGTTTGCATGCATCTCTCTGGTGTGTCATTTTCTCAGCCATACCCTTTTTCTTCCACTTCCGTAATTCCAGAAAAATAAAGTTCTGCCTTGAATTAACACCTTTTTTTCCTAAGGAGCAAAGAACTAAAATACATACCAAATCCTTCAATGCAGAGAATAATGCTGTAAGCTCAGAGTCATCAGGCTGACAAAGTCCAGATGAAAATGGTGGGAAGAAAGAGATGCAAAAAAATTCTAGCACAAAAGTAAGTAATAACATTTAGAACTTCTTCACGGGGAAATTGTCTGGAACAGCTACTGTGCAACAGCGGCTATGTGAAAAACTCTTCTGGGTCAGCTACTGTAATGTAAATATACTCTACAGCTTGTTCCAGAATAAATTCCTCATACAGAAAAGTCCGCATTTATGAGCTAAAAATTACTTTTTCCAGCACAATCCATTGATAATATCAGTCATAACTAAAAGACAAGATGCAGCTAGAAGACAAATAGAGGTAGAAAAGGCTTTTTCACTTCTAACACATGGAATATCAGGTAGAGCTAACTGAAACAGCATTTAAATCTACACCTGTCATCTGAGGATCTCCATAAAAACCCTATTCTGACTTGCGGAATCACAGACTGCAGCTCTCCTCGGTAAAACGCTCCGGCTGTTTCTTCAAGCATCGCACCGGGCAAGAGAAGCTCTGCACTGCCGCACCGCCAGCCTCCGCCACAGACAGCGAGGGGATGAGCAGGAGCCGATGCTTCGGGAGCAGAAGAGCACCAAACGAGGAGCCCCAAACCCGCGTGCGGCTGGCAAGTTATCAGCACTCAAAATCTCAGTCCCGAGAAGGGAAGTGCAGAAAAGTTAGGGAAAGCTGGGTTGTGTTTCGAGTCCGAGCTGTCCACAGTCGGGCAGCCCCCGGGAAACCCCCAGCTAGGTGCCAAGCCCGAAACGCGGCGCGGCCGCGACGCCTCCAAACCCGAGGACGGGGGCTGGAGCCGCCCGTCCCCCAGTGATGAGGCGCTTCGGGCGCTCGCTGACCCGGCTTCTCCTACTGGACCTGCCTCTGCCTCCAGCGGGAGCGGCGGTGCGGCCGGAGCTCCGCCAGCACCGGCGAGACAGAGCCGGGCGGGCGGGGAGAGCGCCGCGACCCCGCGGAGCGCCCGGAGCGCAACCACCGCGGCGGCTGCGGGCGCTCCGCTCGGGTACAGCGGTGCTGTCACCCCCTTCAGCCGGGACACACCCGTGGGAGCTGCCCGGAGACACGCCTGCGGAGCGGCTGGGACACCCGCGGGGGATGGAGGCGCTCGGTACTCACGGCGGCGGGCGGGCGGGCGCGCAGCCCCGGGGCATGGCGGCAGCGCGGGCGGTGCTGCGGAGCGGCCGCTGCGGCTCTGACCCGGAGCCGGATCGCGGCGCGGGGAAGGGAAGGGAAGGGAAGGGGAAGTGACAGGCGGTGCCGCCGCCCCGCTCCGCCCCGCCGCTCGCTGCGGGACGCGGCGCGGCCGTGCGGCCGCAGCTCCCTCCTCCGGCCGCGGGCGGGAGGCACCAGGAGACCCCCGGGAGAGCGGGAACAGGACGGCAAAGAGTAAAGAGATGAGAAAGGAAGAAAGGCCGGGGGTGGAGGGGAGGGAGGGGGAAGGAAAGAGAAAGGGGATAGGGAAAAAGTAAATCGGGGAGAGGAGGGAAGGAAAAGTTAAAAGGACAGGAAAGGATGGAACAAGGAAGGAATACCCACGCTATTGGAGCAGTAATTGCAGCAGGTTTGCATCACTGTGAAGAGAAACACCGCAGAAGCACCCACAGATGAGGCACAGTTCAGCTGAGGCAGTGAGATGTGTCCTCTGCTGCCTGTGCCCATCTGTTCGGGGAACATTCTCCAGCAGGGAACAGGAAAATCCACAGATACTTCAGCACACCAGCAGGCTGCAGCGTGGGCAGGGAATGGAGCACTGTACTGATAACCCAGGGTGAAGCCCAGCAGTAGGTCCCAACCCCATGCAGGGCCACCCCACACATCTAGTGCCAGGAGTCTCTGGGACACTGGGTCACTCTAAATTCAGCTAGACTCATTCTCCAGTGCTTGTGCTGGTTAGTGCTGGGCAGGCGCTCTCACTTCTGACCTTGTCCAGCTAGGAGAGGTAATGTCACTTTAGAGAGAAGCCAAAGCAGAGCAGGTTTTAGGAGTGCATGGATGGGGAGCTAAGAGGATGATGATTTCTCACCTTCTTAACCACACCTTCAGTTCAGGTAGCTTGTTGGAGGTTGCAGGCACCTCCAACAGCATAAATAATCTCTGTGCTGCCCGTGATGGTAATGACCCTCTGCATACTCTATGATCATCCTTGACAGCCAGGTTTATTCCAGCTATCAATTTATCTGGCATAGACTGTTCTTAATTCACAAAATTCAGACCTTGCCAGGAGTTTTGTAGTTGTATTAACAATAAAATGCTGCTGCTGAATGAAGGTCTTGTGCTTCTTCATCAGCAACTGATTCTTAGCTATTCATCTGTTGTTGTTATATGCACACTTGTGTCAGGAATAAAAGCGAAGTTCTCGTTTGTGTCCTCAAGAAGCAGCTAGGCCAGAAGCTTTCTATGATTTTTCTCTTTTGTCATGATCTCTTCCCTGTCTCTTCTACACTAGACTCCACCTGGCCATCAGGACAGAACCCTTTGTTGTCCCCTTTCCACCTGCATCCAGCTGGCATTGCCTTAGCAGTGCTCACTCACTGGACCAGCTCTTGGGTCAGATACAGCTCAGATGTTGAAGCCAGTGTAATTTAAGCACATTCAGGATTTCTGCACTGTTCCTCAGTCCAAGCCATGAAAGAATCCTCTAAGGACACTTAAGCTCCAATGAAGTGCCCACGTCTATTTGCCTAGTCCTTTGTCTCAGCAGAGCTGGACTGACAAATGTTCTCATAACTTGGATCAAATTCTAGCACTGAAAAGCTGCTGGAAAATTTTGGACACAGTCTCATTGTTTCACCTCATTACGACACTTGCCTGTTTAGAAGGATGGGGTGATTTCCCCTGCTTGTCATCTCTTTTAGGACTAACACATTAGGACTAACACTAACGGCAAAAGAATTCAGGCTTCAGTCCTGGGCTGAAGCTAAAGGAACTGTTTTGTTATTTATACTCTGCCATGAGGTGGATTCTTCCAGCTCACACCTCCAGCCTGTAGAATGGCTTCAGCTTAATGGAGCCAGCTCATAGCAGGAAGGTCACAGTGTGTCCTTCTACCCCCATGTCCAAATATTTCACTGCTCCTCTAAAACAAGAGAAGTTGCTGTTTGCCTCACTGTGCTTCTTCCTTTCTTCCACTTCCTGAGTTACCAGGACAACAAAGGGTAGGAGGGAAGTGCGTATGTGTAGCTCTCAAAGAGTAACCTCTATCCATTCCCTCCTACTGTGAAAGATCGGCAAGCAGTATCTGTAGAGTGGAAGGTGGGACTTGGGTTTCCACCAAAAGCTGCTGGAAATCCTACCTTCCACACTGACCACCTTTCCTGCATGTTGGCAACACCCAGTGAAGTGGTGTATTCCATGGCAGCTCCACAAACAATCATCCATGACAAAAGCAAATGGAAGGCAGAGTACAATGAAGCCATGGGATGCCAGGATGGCATGCTAATGTCATGTTTGAGATTCCCCAGGATGAGGCCCTTTTGCACAAGTCAGTATCCAGAAAATAAGTCCTGAACTCTCATTTTCCTCAGACTATCCTCTTTTGCTCACATCTGCAGCAGGAAAAGAATATTTGACCTTAACATGCCCTTGTCAGTCTCAAGACAGAAGTGGCTCAAGTCCAGCCCTAGGGTACCTCTTCATATCTAAGGAGCAAGAGTTCATTGTGCCATTTGGAGAAAGGCAGAATTTGAGAGAATTATCAGGGTTAGATTTTCATATCCATGGTTTGGGTAAGCAGCAGGATAGCTGCCACAGAATTCAAATGAATTAAACCCAGACCTTTCCTGATGTTACCCTTTCCTCAGGCTATGTTGCTGAGGCAGAACAGCATCTGCGCCCATTTTCCTTTTACCTAATACATTATCACTGCAACTTAAATTTTGATAGATCTTGGAAGCAGAAGGTTCTCTGCCTGTTCTGATGCTCCAGACACTCTTCCAGAGTAAATGTGATGCAGTAAACCCGCTTCTAAAGGGCAATGGCCCTTTCCAAGGCAAACTAGGGATCAGGCATGAGGGAGGATCACCCGCAGGAATGCTGCTTAGAGTCTCCTTGTCAAGCTGTTCCAAACAGAGCAGCTTTTAGAAGGAACAGATGGCAGAGGCTTTGCCTGAGAGAACTCAGAAAAGCTGGCAACACGGGAGAAGAGTCGGAAGGAAGCAAAAGCACTCTGCCTGTGCCATGTCTTGCCCACCATCTCAGCTGTCCTACCTTGAGCCTTCTTCTGCATGAGGCTAGAGAGGAGCTGGGAAGAAGCAAAATTCACGTCTTGGCACTCTGGTAATATTTTGAAAAAAAAAATAAGTAGAAATTTTTTTCATTTCACTGCAAAATTTAAACTTGAGCAAGAGAGGTTTGACCTTTTATCCATCTTTTGAGGCCTCTTCTCACAGCAAATGGGAGAGGCACACATGAGCATGAAGGATTTACTGAAGGCTCAGAATATTTCAAAGTGGGTTAAAAATCAGAAGAAAAAAGTAGTCAGAAAACTTGAATTTATTAAAGCAAAGGAAGAAAAGGCACATGGAGGATCAGAGGAACACCTAGAGATGGAAACACCACGTTGCCTCTTGTATCTGAAAATTGTGGTGTGACTGAAATATTGCAGAACAAGCTTTCAAAACTATGAGATAGCACTGTACAACAGGGGAGGACTGTTCCCCTGCCCTACCTTTTAGCTGTTTAAAACTCATATTTTTAAACATACTTTTCACCACAACCATTTTATTATTAGCTTGCAAATAGAAAAATAAACTTTCAGAAAAATGTAGGAAATCATATGGTCAGTATCAGAAGACTGGCAATAACTGATTTCTTATGTCATAGACCTTCAAGGATTATAAATCTCTCTATATATATGCTTTTAAAAGTCTGCTGCTCCAGCAGGCTCCAATAAATGCATCACTGGGTGTTACCGCTGAAGATCAATTGATCACGCGGACACAGGTCGAGGTGTGGTGAAGAAAGAGCAGAGTTTATTTTTCCTCCCAGGATTTATAGGCTTCTTACCATGGCCAGGGATTGGATGGTCAGGATAACACTTTCTCACTGCACTGGCCATGAGAGATGCCCATCAGAAGACATGTAACAGAAAGAATGTACACATATCTTTGTTTACAGTTAATGTCCTGGGAAAGTCCTTAGAAAACCATGTCAGCAAGCTCAGAAGCCGAGTTTTCAGGGCGACAACTGGGCAACAAAAGACCAGGGAGACAGTTCTGGAACGAACACATTTTCATGCTGATTAGCAAAGAACTCTTCAGAGAAGGAAGGTCCTTTCTTTGCTTAGACCTTCAAAGGAAAAAATGCAGGAACAGAGCTATTGTTGGTGGGACTTTTCTCACTGTGGTGCATGAATATTATGTATAATGCCAAGGATGCTGTCCCTGCTTCTGGCAGACTTTGTCTTCAGAATATTTTTTTCCACAATCTTGAGCATGTTTCAAACAAGATACTGATGAGACAGCTACAGGTTTCTTTTTTTACTGCAGGAATTTAAGTGTGACACAAAAGTATTTAGATAGTAAAAAATTTGATGGCAAAATTAATTGAACTCTGAAGTGATTCATTTAGACTGATCTTGCAAATTTGAGCTGTGGTTAAACGTAAGAATCTACACAGGTAGGATCAGGAACAGCAACACAAAAGGTATCTTTTGATTCTATTAGGATATTTTTTTTTGCGTAAGGAACAATTTAAAATGTGTTTGCCAGAATCCTATCCAACAGTTGCAGGGAATCAAAAAATAGTGCAGTATTAATACTTCACCTTCCCATTGAAGCAAGGCTAAAACCTGCAATTCCTTCTAACAACAAAAAAATAATTATGAACAGGTCCAGGTGCAAGTCTGTTTAGCCTGATCTCCTGCTATGGCTGCATGCTTTGTCTCAAAAGATGAGAATGTGTTACACTTGCAGTCAAGACTGAATATTAAATCATCCATGCTCTCATTTATGTTATTCATACAAAAGACGAGGAATTGATACCAACTTTTTCCTTCTGATATCTGGCTTCCTTTCAGAAGGCTGATCAAACTGGCATGTTACAATAAAGAAAGGATCTAAGTTGACTTACCTCCACTTTCAGAAATGCGCAGCCTTTCAAGAACTCTTGGATATTACTGATGCAGTCAGCTTCATTTTTAGGCTCCAGGCAATACTAAAGAAAGAAAATCCACTGATCTCATTGCATTGCCTGTGTTGAGAAGGCCTGCATGAATATTGACATGTGCCTTTTATACTGAATTAGGGAAGCTTCATCGGGGGCGGGTGGGGGTGGCAGGCAAGCTGTTGAAGCAGGAAGAAAGCCACTGGAGGAAGTGATGCACACATAGAAACGGTCGGCATCTTGTTTTGAATGCCAGCATATGACAGTGCCCTAAGTGACAGTGGGAAATTGGATGACCTTTAACAACATGCTGCCCCAAGCCACCACGTGCAAGAAAAAGGAGCTAGCAAAACTGATCTCTGTATAATGAAAGGCTCCTTTTTTATAGGGTGGAGAACCTGCTGTGCTGTTGTCGGGTTTTTTTTAAAGCTACTATTCTGTGTTGTCAGTTCCTCTCTCTCATTGGACTCTGTCCCTTTTTTTCCTCCTTCAGATTCTTACACCACACTTCTGGACTGTGAATACATGCCTTGTCAAACTGTAACAGGAGTTACTCACATGGCTTCAGTGCCAATGGATTTGCGGGTCTTGGGACAGACCAAAAGGCACAGATGTAAGGGTTATTTGCTTATTCCTGTGCCAATCTACTTCTCCAATGCATTTCCTGACTAACAAGGTATTTTGCAGTGAGTTCTGAAAGAATGTATTTACAGTTGTAATTAGTTATATTTATGTAAATACTGATACACTGCATATCCCTCTATTCAAAATCAAGATATTTTGATCTCTGGTAGGCCAAGTATTTCCTGCCACTGCCTGAACATGTGTGAGCCAAGTGCAACCTTGCAGGGTTTTTTTTCTGGATGTAGAAACAAAATTGAAGAACTCAAGCTACTATCATACTTGGCTCTGAATTAGAAACCTAAATGTAAAACACCTCTCTCTGAAGCTCCTTGCTCCTCTCACTTACCAGAGCAATTAGGCCTCAGAATGCCCAGGGCAGAGTTTCACCGAGCAGGGCTCTGTCTCAAGGTAGTGAAATACATCAGAAAGCATTACCTTTTCTGCAGATCCCGGAAGAAGCCGATGAATTAGTTTGCAAAGCACAGTTCCATCTTTCAGAGAAGTTTTCAGGAACCCCTCTGGGTCATCTACTACTTTCTTAGGGGAATTTAAGACTCCTAGTGAAATAAGCCATGTTATAATCTGTTCTTCTGGATTCATGGCTGACTGTTCTGCTGCCAGCGCTGCTCTCCTGTACAACAGCGTACTGGAACCCACATCCGTGATTACATCTTCCTGCTGCAGCTCAAGTGTGAAACTACCATTTTTTTTTTATGTTTTTTTTTTTTTTTTTTTTTTGTGCTTGGTGCAGAAATCAAATCTCAGGAACTAAAAGAAGTTACTCTAACGTAAAAAACTGTTGTTAAAATAGCTTCTAGCACTCAGCAGGAGACAGGGAATGCAGATTGTTAACAACATCTTTGCAAAATTATTGAAAACACAAGTGAGTGTTTTATATGAATAGTTATTATACCAAAAATACCTCACTTGGAGACTTCCTCCTTGTGGCAGCTGGCACCCTATCACTGAGTAAACTTGGTCTGAACTTAAGGTTATTGCCCAAAGAAATAACTTAATACTGTAAATAACAACGTATTTACAGTGGTAAAACAGAATTCACAATAGTTGTTTTGGAGGAGTGTCACACTAAATAGGTTTTCAACTTCACGTGGCAAACCTAGTAATTAAAATTGTCTTTTATAATAGTTTTCTGTTGTCTGAGTTTTGAAAATAAATTCTGATCATGCACTTATGCATAAATAACGCTCTCTTTTAACTGCTGTGTAGAAGTCCACATATAATCCAAAAATGGTTATTTAGAAGATGATAATCTCTCAAAACTATTACCTGGATGACTTCAAAAAGGTCAGGAATTAAGTCATCCAAAGATTAGAATAAAATTCCCAACTATTTTACTTGTCTTATTAAGATGTCTCTTTGCACCACTACTTCAGGATCCACTGTAGGTAGTCTTCCAGCCTGCCCAGGGCAGTATTAACCATCACAAGTTACTACATTACTATATTACATTACTACAGCAAGTCAGGAAAGTCCAGTCATCTTTATAACTGTCCTTTCACCAGAAGAGATGGAAAATGAAGCAATTCTTTTGATGATGGAGTTGGAACATCATGGCTTGAGCAATCTAACAGCAACAAAGCATCCTAGAGACCAGAATCTCTTGGTTACCAAGTTTTGAGCCAATTCCTACCCTGTTACTTATAAGAGCTGTTTTAAAGAACCCACTCTTACCAAACTACTCATTATTTAAAGGCTCAGGAAAAACAGAGCAGCAGAGGGATAAACTGTACACAGTAAATGTGCATGGTTTTGCCTCCACCTTGCAGGTCTTATGACTAGTACTGGGACCTACCTATGGACCAATTTTAACAGCCACCAGTAAATTAGAACCATCCTTTTAGGGTTAGACACAATTCTGACATTTTTCAGGACTTCAGGATGAGTTCCAGGTCTCTGTAATGTGGAAATACTCATAAACCATGGCTGCAAGCCGTGTGAATAAAGTGGTTTACAGCTCAATCACAGCTCACAGCTCTATGATGAGGCACATTTACAAACATGTGCAAAACACTTCAAAATTATGGCTAATCAGCAGTTCTTTTGGGGTTTTTTTTTCCAGTTGTCATAAGCACTACTGCACTGCAGAAGGAAATACATACAGTATCCACTTTCATAATTCTTTTTTCAAATCTGCAGGTAGTCAAGACAACTACTAATGCTCATTTATCAATGGGGACACACATTTGGATACCTAAGACACCTCAGTCACTCCATCAGAATACAGCAGTTTCTGATGTACAGAGAAATACTTCCAACACTGGGAGAATTGCACACCTGCTTTGCTGAAGTCAGTTACAAACCCGAACACCAAAGTACTTCACCCACTCTCTCCTCTAAAGGAAAACTTAGGCACACATGGGCAGGTTTGGTTTAATGATTATTTCACACGCAGCTGCTGCAGCCAAGCAGATATCAATGTCTGCAATTATAATTAAATGAAAATACTTCCCACATCTTGAACACTTACCAACTGCTTGAAAGATCTGCTGATAAAGATATTCAGGAAGTCCACAAATTTACAGAGTTTTTGATTAGCCACTTCAATCCCAACCTCCATTAGTGTAACTTCTAAACACATTCCAGCTTGTTTACCCACTCCCACACCAAAATTAATTCTGTGGCAAACCCAGGGTATGAAAGTAGAGCCACTGAGGAATGAACAGTGTCTGGTCTTTGGAAAGGATTCACCTTTGGCTATTTGCTAACAGCAACAAATCAAGTGAATCGTCTATCGTGTCTTGCAGAGTCAACTTGGTTACAAATACTTATTTACAGCCTGATTTATACCAGTGATGTCTAAATAGCACAGTGTTACCTTAAAAGGGGGAGAGCTACCGAATGACTGGCGGCACATTCATCAGAACAGCACAGCAACAGGATCACGGTAAGAACAGCAGTCACATATTCAGAAACCAGTTTTGAGTGCTTCTTCTTGAAGTCACACATGCTTAAGTAATTCACTCTTTTATTTTTTCCAGCAGAGGGAAAATACTCAACTACAAAGCACACCACTGGTGTTTTTTTCTGCTGCAGAATCTACCTATACATTTTAACTGGTGGCTTTCAATGACGAAGTTTGATTCTGTGCAAGAGCTAATACTGTAGATCAGGGCACATTCTCATTAATTACAATTTTAGGCAGGCAATGATCTTACAGTAGCTGCCATTTTGGCATTACACTTTCGGTAAGACAATTCAGTCCAGACTGAACAGCAGGACAAGACTAAGAGCTAATGCTGAAACAGGACTCTGATAGTACAGAATGTTACTCCTTCTTGCAGAAGAGACACTGAGATCACTTTGTAACAATAACCTTCCAAGATGTAACACTAATAAACTTCATCACTATCCCAGTGTCTCTGAGTAAAGCATGCCTTTAATTAGACAAAAAAACCCCAAACCCCCAGTACTTAGTAAATTTATTTGCCCTGGGAAATACTACAATTCTACCCATTTGCTACACAAATTTACTCCTAGAATCTGCAGCCCATAAATGAAGTTTAAAGTGACACCCTTACCCCAAATGTAGTTTTAAATCTGTAGACAAGGTATGCATGCTTTTTCTTCTTCAGCTACTATGAACTGATGGTTGTTTAAGTGAGATCAGTTTATGTCTATCACAGAAGTGAGTATAAATTTTATTATCCATGATTGTTTATGACTCTTCTACATGAAATACCAATGCCTGAGGATTCGCCTCACATACACGTATGTAATAGAATAATTCGCCCATCAACACGTATGTAATGGAAGAAGGCATCAAAATCAAGACAATGTTTTGAAGGAAGCATCTACTCCCAAGAGACGTAGCACTGTCCAGTGAAACACTAATTATCTGGGGCATTCATCACTAACACTGTCTCAGTACACCAACATTCCCCTCCTCTCATCCAGAAGGTTGGGACAAAACTGTTAATGTAAGGTAGCAGAACTTCTCATGGTTTCTTGGTGAAGTCCTCTGTATTCAAGAGGACCAAAACTCACTTCTGTGTAACTTGCTCTTTTTATCAGCATAAATGGCAAGCACACATGTAAAGGGCAACCCAAGTATTTTGCTGCTGCAGGATGTGCAATGAGGAACAAACCAGTTCTCTCTGGACCGTTGGAAGGTGCTAGCTATGGCAGGCAGCAGTTGGCTTCCATCAGGAATTTTATGTATGTCCAGGAAATCAGTAGTGCTACTTTCAAAGGCAACTCCTGAACACTTACACAGTCCTCTAAAAAAAGGTGGGCAACACTACACTCAAAAGCCAGGCTGTATCAGCTATGATTTGTTATCTTTCGACTTTCCAATGCATATCCACTGCTGTGCTGCCACTTTCTTGTCACTGTAAGTAGAAAAAGGAAATTCAAGTTAGTACCCTCTCAGAAGCCAAGAGACAAAAAAGCTAAATTATCCTCGAATTATATATACAATTAATTCATTTGAATTGTACTTGATCTGTTCCAACAGTAGGAAAGCCTATCAATAGCTAACTACAATAATCAAAATACCCTGAGGACAACTTGTATTAATGCACACTCCTTGTATAACACTGTCCCCAGGGCAGGTACTAAGTACTGCAGCTCCTGTGTGTATTCCCCCCTTCAAATTCTACCCACCACAAAATCCCACCAGCTCTTCATAATCTCAGCATGCTACTTGGGAGTTCTGTAATACACTGGTATACATACTGGTACTGATCTGTAAGTAATACTGTGCTACGAATTAAATAAAACCTGCAATCAAAGGAAGGTAAACAGCTGGCAATTCTGCTTACACTCAGATTTTCCACAAGGTTATTAATACTCTCCTTCCCACAAGTTAAGATCTATTTGCTGCTCCCTTAACATTGGTATCATGCCTGTTAAGAATCTGAAAACATTTAGAAGTTGAAGAGAAGGCTGAGAGTGTGATTTTTGTCTCTAATACATGCATTTATTACAACATGGTCACAACAGATTTACTAAACTGCAAAAAAGCACTGATTTTTTTAAATTTTTTTTTAAAGGGAAGCTTTTTCACTTTTGAATAATTAAGCCTCAGCTTCACAGCTAACAGAGAGAACTGAGGTGCACACACACAATGTTTAAAATGTTCTGACACAATCTGTATGATGATCTGTCAGTATCTTTTGAAGTCTCGTAGAATGCTGCATATTAAAGACAGCATTTTGTCTCTTCACTAGAGGATTCAAGACCTGGATCTGGGTCAAACTATAAATGTAAATGGTTTTTTGCAGGTGGTATGGGGAGTGAAGGGGAAATGCTACTTTTAGACCTATTTCCCCAACCCACTTTAGTGGCACACTAGTGACATCAGTGATCTTTGAATGAAAAAGGTTAGATTTTTTTAACTTTTAGAAACAATATTGTGAAGCATCCTCTCAGTAACACTCAAATTTAAATATTTTAACAGTCACATCTTAAAAAGAAAACAAAGACAAGGACAGCATTTGCTGGTTGAGGTTTTATCAAGTGTCAGAAAAAGCTCGGAGGGCACGCATCCCCTGAACAGGAGACACTCATGATGATTCTGTATTTTATCTGAAATACAAATAATATTTTTTTCCTTTATTATCAAGGTAACAGCAGCAAGTTATCAGGAGTACTAATACAACATTACTGGAATATTCTAACAAGGGCATTGCACAGTTGTTGAGTTGCTGTTACTGACACTTTATAAGGATAATGAACTGTAACCTAACTGAGGCTACAAACATCGTTGGTTTACAAAGCCTTCTTAAGCCTCATCCTCCAAATTTAAACAGATGTCAAAAACACCACTTAGTCATGAAGAACATCCACACAAACACAACAGTCAGGAAACTTCCTTGCAGCTATTACACTGCTGTAATAGTTACCTTACGTAGTGGTACAGGCACCATTCATGTCTGCCATCAACACAGATAAACCAGCATTATTCCAGTGGTATCTTCTAGAAGTTATCCCCCTGCAATTAAGAGAAGATACAACAAATTAAGAAAAATACAGTTTACAGCATAAATTGACATACAGTAATTGCCCCCATTTCAAAACAATGGCACAAGTTTGGCTTGCAGAATATTCTGTTGCAAGTTTTTACTACTTCTTTAAATGGTGGAGGACTCACTGGCTTGGAATGGACTGGAATGGTTTACAGAGAGGTTGCATGGCTTATGGACTCTCATTCCTTTTCAATGGTGCACTGCCATGTTAAATCCAAAAGTTGAACGACAAAATTTACTGAGGACTAAACAGTAGTACAAAGGTTTTGGGTTTGTGATTTGGTTTTGTTTTTTTTTTAGTTGGAGGTCTTCATGTTTACTATATTCAAGAGTATGTTTGGAACTTCATGGCTTTACCCGAGTTGTAACAACTTGCCACAGGCTCTGCCACATGTACTGGGTATCCCTGCAACGCAGCATCAAACTTAACAGAGTTAGGCATCCAACTAAATGTCAAGTTTGCATTTCTTGCTTCCAACTCCCAATAGTTGAGCTGATATTTGTCAATCTAAACCAATTCCTGATTTCATAAAGCTTTAATTTTGTTAATATGCTGTATATGCAGCCTCTTCACAGAGATACTGGTCACAAAATACCCCCTCCCCACCCTACATGGCAATATTCTGTCTACAGTAAGCTGCATTACAACTTTAGTTCCAAAACTGGTGCCATAAATGCTTTTATCCAAGAATTGTTGGAGAATTTCTAATGTATTGGGGAATTTATTTTCCTTTTTTTCTTTAATCTAGGCAGCACTTCCGTTGCCATGACATGCAGCTGGTCTTACTGTACTAGAAGAAGGTAACTTGTTTCAATTTTGATTTAGACTGAAAAACTAGTTTGCTTTGCTTACCATCTTTGCTGTTTCACAGGCATTTGATGCTCTTAATCAGCTGTGGAATGCTGAAAGATTCACTTATTTTAGGAAGCCATAAGCCTTTGAGAAGTTGGAGAGAAAGACTTCTTTGCTTATCTTACTTTCTCCTTTGGAATCAAAGATGTTCCTTTAAAAGTGAAACACTACAGAGTTGCAAAAATTTGAAACAGTATGAGTAAGCATCCTTTTGCAGCTTCTTTGATGGAATTGGTCAATGGTTTGTGGTTTGCTGTTTAACAGTATTTTGTAGCTGACTTACATTAACATGATTTTTTTGGAGGGGAGATCTTTTTAAGCTCCCCATGAAACAGTAGGAAGGCAGAATATAGTATTATCCACTTGCTTTTTTGGCTTAAGTGAATGAAATCCTCTATTTTTGTTTACACAAGGATCTGACGGCATTTTGTACTGGGAATACTGTGACTTGAAACTCTAGGCACAACTGAGCTTTATGTGGTATCATCCCCACCACCCTCCAAATCACAAGCAATACTTTGAGAATGAAATGCTGAACATGTAGAACAATCCATCTCCATGTTAGATGGTTGGATGTTGTGCAGAAGATCGTAAGAACAGCTTGTTCCATTCATGACGAAAATCAGATGGAAGTGTGGCATTTCAGGGAAACTTTACTTTGAAAATTACAACACTAGTACACAGCTCAAGCTCATACATTTAACATCTGCTTTCTGAAAGAAATGTTAACAATTTTGAAATGATATTAAACATTGTTTTAACTTTTCCTCACAAAAGCATAAAAGTCATGGAGGGGAAAACTTAACAGGCAACAATAAAAAAAGGTTAAAAACAACTTTTCCTTTTAGTAGTCCTCTGGTAGTAAAGATAGAACAGCTTCCACATTTGAGAAATAATCTGTCTTGGTCCAAAAGTTTGAGAGTGTTTTTAGTATCTGCTTCTGCCTCCACCTCTATCGGATCTGCTTCCACCACGGCCACCACCTCTGGGTGCCCCGCGGCTTGAACTACTGTAAGAATCCCGAGGAGGTGGATAGCCCCTTTCCATGGATGGGGGAAGACCCCTGTCTTGTCTTCCAACACGATCACGGCCACTTGAGTAGACATCACTTCTGCTGCTTGAGTAACTTTCTCGGCTTCCATATCCATCTCGTGTGCTGCCGTAATCATCATAGCGACTGCTTCCACCATATGATGGCGGGGGCCCTCGAGCAGGTGGAGCACTACGTGAGTTACCTGCAGGGTCAATGGTCAGGTAATATGGCAACACCATAAGTTATATAGAACAATTTCAAATCTGAATTTACAGAATTGCTGTATTAAAATTTTACTGCTACTCTTTTATATGTATTGAGATGGTCTTAATATAATCTGTCACACTAACGGTACTTTAAGTGGGAATTGCATATCAGGCAGTGAGTGGATTTAAAGACTCTGAAGGAATGAAGACGGTGTTTGTTTATTCAGGCAGGCTCTTTAACTGGGTATTCCAAAATAGCTTGTTATTTTACAGAAGAAACTCAGCCATATTTTCCAGAGACAGCTGTCATCCTGAACTGTAGACTTTGCTTCTTTAGCTTATAGCTTATTTAATAAGATGATCAAATGATAACCAACAACTGCACTTTCACTGTAGGGGAAAAAAAGTGTGCCACTTCCCCCTAAAACACAAGCAACCTAGTCCAAGTCACATTTCATGACACCTGTACATTTTTATGATCCTCAAAATGGATCCTTACCATAACTCTCATATGAATCTCGGTAGGAACCTCCACTTGGATGATCCGAGTAGTCTCTGTCACGTCCACCACCGTATCCATCACGATCACTATAGGAAGAAAGACTACTAAGACTTAGTACAAATCACTAACATCACAGCAAGAATAAAGTGACAGGGAGAAAACTCCAACAGTAGGTACCTATAGCCCCTGGAGGGGTATTCATCACGTGAACTGGAATGACCATAATCACGATATGCATAGTCTCGGGGAGGTGGTGCGTAGTCCCGGGTATCCCTGGAACTGGGATAATCTCTGCTTGAATAACTACAAAGAACAAAAACTGAGATGTCAGCCATACATCTTGCCAAAAAAGGTCTGGAATCAAGATCCCTCTCCAAACAAAAAACACTTCACTACTATAAAACAGCATAAGAATTTACCCGTCTTTAGTGCTATAGCCATCGTCTCTTGGAGACATGTAGACATCTCTCCGTGATGGCATTGGCTCTCTGCGCGGAGGACCACCGTAACCATCTCTTCCACGTGACACAGGAGCTTCAGAGAAACAGTCCATTTAGTTAGCATTTAGCCATGCAGAACACTCTAGGCAAGTGCTAGTACATAAAACTATTTAAAACAATTAATAGCGTCACTGGAGCCTACATTTAGAACACTTTACATTTCTGCTTGTACAGTTTTAAAGTGGCACTAGAAGAAACATATTCAAATTGCACCAAGCTGTTCCCAACAGATGCAAAATTATATCAGTATGAAAAGAACCAAAGATTAGAAAAACAATACACTATCCCACAGATGACTGAAGTTCGAGTCAATGATTTGCACCAGTTCCTAAGGGAAGACTAAGGTGCTACAGCTGACCAAGCAACTAATTTAGTCAGGAAGCCCTTACCTCTTCCTCCCATACTACTGCTACGCACTGGTCCTGAAGGTGCAGATCTTTTAGGCGGAGGGCCTCCACTTCGTGGAGGTGGACCTCTCTTCATGGGAAGTGGCCCTCGAGAAGACCCTAGAAGGATAAGCCATGAACCAATTATTATTTCTGTGATACTCACCTGCATTATCCTAAAGCCTGAACTATGTCGACCTAAAGGTGCCATTATTACCACTACATGAGCAACAGAAAACCTCTTAAACTAGACCTCAAAGCCTTCTCTTGTCTTCTAGCCTCTGTTAAATGCTACTGGCAGAATTGAGAGCCAAACCTTCCACAACCCAAATTCCTGTCAAGAACTGTCTTTTAGAACTTATCCAAAAGCTACAGGGTGTGACACAAGGGAAAAAGACAGCTGATATCTGTAATCAGTCACAGCTTAAATGCTTAACAAGTTACTGTTCTCAGAAGACAAGAGCCACCTGGGAAGATGTACTAGAAAAGAGCCTACAGAGAGGGAACAGAGGTACTACTGAGTCTGCAGAACCTACTACACAGACTCTTCAAGACAGATGTTTCACTGTTTCCAGGGTTTTTTTTTCTGCATTACAGCTTTTACTGTTATATCTCAGATACTGCTTTCTAGTTCTTTTAAGTGAGTTTTGATACTGAAAGTCTGAATAAATACCTGTATCTTAATGAATGTCCAGTATCAAGTAATGTACTATCCTTACACTTTAGAAAGCTTCAACTCAACAAACAAGGTTTAGCTGCCCTAACACTCACTCTGATCTAGAAGGATCAGACCTACGATTTTCTCAGTTTAGACCTCTTGCTAGTAAAGAATGAAAGGCAGTTCCCTTTCCCCTGGTGGTAGAGAATCACTTTTTCAACTTGAACACCAGAAAGCTTCCTTTCTCACGTGCATGGCAGGAGTTCTGCTTTTCTTTCATAGGCAAAAGTCAAGTGGAGTGTTAGCTGTAGAAAGGAATCTTCACATTTGAAAGCCTTTTCTTAAGGTGTACTTGCCTAATCAAAAACTTGACTAAACTGCTGAGACTGTATTTCATCATTTTAATAAAGAACAAGGAGTGCACTATTCAGGTGTTTGACTTTTTTTTTTTCCAGTAGGATTATTGTCATCTTCCAATGAGATTGTCTTGTGTTGTCGAAGTGTATAATGAGAGAGGTCAATACATACCCAAGTGACTCCCTCTTGAAGGTGGTCCTCTCGCGCCACTTCCGCCTCTTGCGCCTCTAAGGCCCCTGGGAGGACCTCTGCTTCGGGGAGGGGGTGGCGGCCCACGCCTACCACCACTTTCAAAGGATGGCTTGGTTGCTTGTTCCACTTTAATTGCCTTCCCATCTAATGACTAAAGAAGAAGCTGCTTTACTTACTGCTCAGTCATGTTTGTATTTCTTAAATCAAGCCCCTCTGGCTTCACTATTATAGGGCTTCCATTTTATAAGTTAGAGCAACTCTAGAACTGATTTCAGTCTTCAGTATTAGTCCCCAAGTATTCAGCAGCATGTTGGGCCTAATTTCAATTTCTACAGTACTTCATTCTTGTGGTATTGATGGCAAAAAAAACCACAGAGCAGCATCAGAAAGGACTTTCAGTGAAAACACAAGTGTCCAATGATTATGGCAGCCCCACGTCATTTATTCTGTAAATGATACATGATATATGATCTACAATTTACTTTCATTTGCCACGTACTTTTGTACCGAACTAGGAGTGCACCTGTGTAGTTACAAGATTAAGCTGAAGGTAACTTAGCTTCAGTCGGGATTTCTGGCAATGGGGAGGCCGTTTAGCACATTTTCTTGACGTCCTGACAAAACGGTGATCACTGAAGTATTTAGATGTTATTTCAGCATCTACACAGCAGACTGAGTAGGACAATTCACCCCTTTTTTCTAGTGTTTCAAGCTGGGTTTTCAATCAAGGTGATTGTCACAATTTACTCTATTATTTGCTTTTCCACAGGGGAGGTGCTTTGTAGTTGGGGCATTTTTGTTTGTGGATTCTGTTGTGTGGTTTTATTATATTTTTTGTGGTATGAAAAAAGTAGAAGCTTTTTTGGAACATAGACCTGAAACACCAGGAACTCTGCAGCCAACTAATATACCTCAAACATGAGCAGGCAGTAACATGTTGAGTAACTCAACCTAATTAATCAAATTTCTGTATGATCTTTCGACATCCTATGTTTGGATACTATAGCAGAACCAAGATCACAAGCTCTGCTAAAATTTGGTTACTGCACGCCTATCCTGGCAAACACGGTTTATTTGCCTTTTCTAGCAGTTAAATATTTAACTCTGCCATGACAACTTATTATCACACAGAAAGTGTTTTTCATTGCACTTGTTTGCTGCAATAAATTAACACAAACATGACTGCTAGTAATGTCTTAATCTGCACTGCTAATAGTATTTCATTGAAGTAATGAATACTTTTTGTTCTCTATCAAAATCTAGCACTGAAAATTCGCTGTAGCAGTGCATGTATTTAGCCACCTCATAGAGTTGTAGTGATTGTTTGAAAACCTGTGTGTACATACACAGGTCCAACTTGATCCATTGTGAGGGAAAAGAGTAAGAAATACCAGCAAAATCAAATTGGTCTTAGCTTTGACTTCATTAAATATTTTACATATGGCAGGCTTCTCAAAATAACCTTTTGGCATGACAAACTGAAACATCCCAGGAGTGAGCATTAGTCACTCTAATGACTGGAACCTCTCAGTTTGCATCATATTGATTTGCCATCATAATTAATCTGTTTCATCCTTCTCAAGCAGAAACAGTGGGCTTAAAGCCTTAAGTTTTCCTATGGCCACTGCTGTCCTCGATTTCATGGCAGATTCTTGACAGCTTGTTTTAAGTTTAGAAAGCAAACACTGTCCCCTTCTGCTAGCATGGGTTCTGAAAACCTGGATGCTAGGTTTAAGTTATCTCATTTCTGTTATGTAAGGAGGTACAGTTTTCCTTGTAATTCCTCCAATTTTCTTCTGCCTTGTAATTACGCATCTTACCTTGGCAAAAGATAGTTTCTTTGCAGACTGCTTTACACAAGCAGTCTTAAAAAGCTATTCCATAGGTGCAGAAACACCTTTCACTATGTACAAGATCAGTTTTTTGCTAACCAGAAGGTATTTATCAAAGTTAGTCCTATTTCAAAGCAGAGGGGACATTTTATGGTTTCTTAGCTCAAAGGTCTTGTCTCACCAAACAAAGAAGTCACACAACCCATTTCAGAACAAGGACGTTTTTTCAATGAGCTCAAAGCACAAGCTGTCAACATGAACACTCATTAGTTTGCTTTTATAACCTTGAATCAGAGTGTTATAGAAGCATTTTTAATGGTGTAGGCACCAGAAAGTGAAGTTACCCTGGCGCTAAAAACCAGAAATAATTTAAGCTACAGGTCATTTAAGACAGTAATAGCTTGGAGAAGTCTCCTATGTGTGGAATGAGTAAACTATACAGATTTGTAAAGTGAGCCAGGAACTTAAACCAAACACAATTAGAGAACTATCCTGCTAGCTGTTCCACATTTCAGCAGAAAAGATTAATAAAATTTGCATCATTTTGGGAGCGGGGCAAGAAATCAAAGGAACTGCCACAATAACTTGCATGAAGCTGGTCCTAACACCACACAGGGCTTTGCTCTTCAATGGATCACTTCACTGTTTATGCTGCAATGACTCCATTTCTCCACGTTCCTTGATGGCACACTGCATT
Organism: Parus major; assembly: GCF_001522545.3. Lineage (NCBI taxonomy): Eukaryota > Metazoa > Chordata > Aves > Passeriformes > Paridae > Parus > Parus major. The sequence goes on from NC_031772.1 coordinate 228,837, forward strand.
TCCTTTTGCCATATATATCCAAGAAACGAAGATCCATTTCTTAAGAGGCCAAGTTTCTGTACACTGTATCAGTTCTTTACCAAAGAACAGGAAGCACTTTTTGTCAAGAGTAAGACAACCTTCTGTAGTGCTGAGTGCAGTTCACATTGTAGGGATTGTAGCATCTGCTTCCATTCTCTTAACACAGCCCAGCTGGCTTGGCAGGTCTACACTGGTATTAAATCTTTGGTTTGTCCTGATCTTTTGCTGAAGGTCATCATATTCTCTCTTTAATTATCCATTTCATCTTTAGGACACAGAATCAGAAGATCATGAGAACAGTCCACTGCACCAAACAACCACTACAGACCTGGGAGTATCCACACTTATGTCCAGGTAAGCACGTGCATTTTGTGGCATCAGGATGTAGACTTGACTGCCATGAATTATGATTATTCTTAAGGAAGGCTGCTAAGCTGGTATAAAGAACTTCTTTCGCACTGCTCAGACACAACAGTATTTATTCAATTAAGTAGAAAAAGTAATTGAAGTGTGAAGTCTCCATCCCAGCTCTAAAATATTTCCTGCTCTCATTCTGCAGGACACACTAATCTTCAACAAGCAAGCTTGTACTAGTCTGTGTTTGTCCCAATATAGAATGAAATAAAGCTGTTCATGTATTACCCCTCACCCAAATTGGTGCAGAACTCTGGATACATTTTCATAAACATTTGCAAAATAAAAAATCAAATGCAAACTCATTATTGCAGAATCTGTTGGAATCAGCCTCTTCCACTGGCTACAACTTGAAATTCCTTTGAGATGACAGAATGAGCAACAGACAGGCAATGCAGAACTCTTCCCCCGGTGAGACAGATCACCTAACTCTCTACAGACTGCTTGAATTGGTCTGCACAGTGCTTCTGCTGCTGTTTCTCAAGTGCATTAAAATCTTGAGAATATGACAATCCATCTTTTCCAAACGGACAAAGAAACCTTCCAAGTTGTGATTTATGACAATTACCTCTTCTCACACCAGGCCTTGAACACTCTCTTCCTCAGACCTTGAAGGCAGAGTCTTTTTGGAATACCAAGCAGTACCTTTTGTCCAGAAGGCATTCTGAAGATGAGAATGAGAGCCCAACTTGTGAAAATCTTTCATATCCATGGTCAAAGCAAACTGGATGAGAGGACATTCTAGGCCAATCCCATTTGAGGATGTTCTTTTCATACACTACTTGCTGTTCTAATTTCAAAGCAGAAGAAGGTACTTCTGGATTTATAATGAAGACAAACCCATGAGAAAGATGATCCACAAGGCCATTCTTCTAGCATATCTTGACAGGAATGCAGATTTTGCATTCCAGAACAAGCAGACATAACCTCAGCCACAAACATTGTCTCATTTAGCTACTTTACCAAGTCTCCCAAATGTTTCCAATGTGACCAAACACATGCCACAACATTCAAGATGTAGAACAGCTGATGATTATTTTCAGAGGGATTCTGATTTGCAAGCTGCACTCCACAAACAGGTACATTAGTGACTGAGTTCCCTCCAGTCTGACAATTGCCTACTGGTCCTTGAAATTACCTTATGTGAGGGTTCAATGACCGTTTCAGAGAAAATAAAGTATTTAAGCACAGCAGTAAACAAGTCTTCAGAACTGTGGCAAACTAGACAGTGGAGAAATAAAATTTGATAAAAGAAGCACCTTGACAGATGTTTAGGCTGGTATAGAAAGAACATCACCTGAATTTGCCACTCTCTGCCTTAACAAAACTACTAGCTTGTTTAAAAAGGAAGTCTCCAAAGAAAGTAACCCTAATTGTGGTAAGGTTGTCATGAAGCAGTATGAACATCAGTATGAGTAGAAAAGACACTGTCCTTCTATAACATATAGCTTGCTACAATACAAATACAAGAGGTTTTACTATTTGCGTGAATGAGCACTACACCAAGGTAATTTTCTTATTCCTAAAGTACTTTTATTTACTGACTGGAATAACTGACATTTTTCTTTCATTTCACTTCTTATACTAACAAAACAAATATATCAAAGTCTCAAATGTCAATTAACCACAATCACTCAATGTTTCTTCACTTTACTTGAATGGCATCTAAAGAGGCACTGCTTACAAGGCCAGTGCAGTATGACCTCAACACAACCATTCAGATAATGCATGGAAAACCAAAGTCTGTAATTCAAGTGACCCGAGATGCTTTCACTCCCTGAAGAGACAACACCCCTTTGAAGAAAAGCAGCTGTTGACCAAAGAATTGCCGACTTACATCTACCTTTCCAAACATGTGCCACAACAGACACAGATTATAGCAGCCTACAATTCTTTGACAAACTATCCTGATATTATCTTGGAACTTGTGCTGCAAATTCCTGTATTTTTATTTTTAAAAACATTCCACTTCTTATTTCTCTTGAAGCTAGAGCATTGCACTTCAGGGTATGAACAAAAAGATTCAGTTGACAGCTAACTGAAAATCCATTGCACATTAACTGGAAAGATGCCCCTCACACACACCAAGCAGATCAATAATGCAAGTCACAAATGTAGGAGATTATCCACAGAATACCAGATAGCTCATCAATGCTCCAGCACTCAAGGGAAGTCACAGTCAACCCATGTTAAGGGAACCGTTAATAATTTTCAGGCAAGTCACTTCCCTGAGGTATAATTTACAAAGTATTGCATTCAAATATTATCAGAAAGAAAAATTCAACCCAAAAATCATTATTGAAACATGCAAGAATGAAGAGCTGATTGCTGAAAAGCCCTCCATCACTCATTAAGGAATAAGAAAAGAGTGTAGCTGACTACCAGTCAGACTTCATTTTCTACTGCCAGATCTAAGAACAGAAGGAACAGATTTCAGCTTCATGGAGACAGAGACATTTTGTCAAATTTGAAGTTACGACTTGTCTCCACAATCTTCTAATCTAGTCTCTTTCAAGCGTTTATTACCAGTTGATTTACCCCAAAGATTAATTGTCCTGGTCAGTAGCAAATGCAACATATAATTGATCTTAACTCCTACCTTTCCATTCATATCTCTGGCAGCATCTTTTGCATCTGCTGGACTCTCAAATGTGACGAACGCAAATCCTCTGGACTTGTTTGTTTCCCGATCTTTCATCAAAAGGACTGCAGAAACAAAGTCACATCAGCCTTCCCTGTCATTCCCTGTAAAGAACACTTAACCTTTATTTAACCTTTTAAGCTCAGAACTTCTTAGAGGACATGTAAGCGCCATCATTTCAGATGATCAACGCCAAAAAAGTCATCACAGCTATGTTGTTTGTTTTTACTATTATCACCTAAGAAAAGTTCTCTTTACCTTCCACAATGCGTCCATATTTGCCGAATACAGCCTCAAGGGCTTTCTCATTAGTCTCTGTGTTCAGGCCCCCTATGAACAGCTTCCCAGGACGATCTGCTTCAACCATTTTGATTCTGTAAATGACCTACTAAAAAGAACGAGGCCATTATTAACAAAATATCAGACTGCAATAGAAACTTCATGGTATATAAATGACTTCTATTCTCAAAAGTGCATGCAAATTTTCTTCAGACACATGCTAAGTAAGAAACATGAGGTATAAAAACCATTAATTACAACTTTTTATAATAGAAGCAAGTAGAATTACTAGTTACTTCTTCACGTTATATAGCTTACTTAGAAGACATTAAATAGAACTTCGAATAGTGGAACAAAGCACTGTCAAAATGAAGCAATATTGGTGAATGTGAAAACTCTTCCACATCTTTTTGCCCTGGATGGCAATCCTAGCACACCTTAACTTTAAATCATGGACGTTTCAAGTCATTTACTTAGTATGTCGAGGTACTTCTAAATGAAGCCCATTCTTTGTACTATGTGAAGTACACGGAGCCTATGCTAAAGTCCTGGCCTACACAACATGTGAGACTGAGCAGACACCAGACCACCGCTGCACTTCTACACAGCAATGCCATAACTACAGCCGCGGGGGCGGAAGGGCTTAAAAAGAAAAAAAAGCCCAAAAGCCTTAGACAAAGCCAAACCTCTTCGTGCCTGGCAGGCCGCCCGGCGCCTGTGGACAAGCGCTGCCCGCGTGTCTCCAGCACGATGGCGGGAAGGCCCGCGCCAGCTCCGGCACACACGGGAGCGCAGACAGAGCACCCTCGAGGAAGCCGCGGTGGAGCTGAGCCGGGCCGCAGGGGGCCCCGGTTCAGCCGCGCTCCGGGGCACGGGGAGCAGGGGGGCGTCAGACCCTCCCCGGGCTCAGGCACCGCAACAAAATGGCGGCCGCTTCTGGCAGCGACTCCGCTCCGTCCCCGCGCCCGGCGGCCTCCGCGGCGCTCCCCCACCGCGCGACTCAGCCTCGTCCGGGCACATCGGCGCGGCGCTCCCCCCGTGCCCCCTTCGCCCTCCCCCGGGATGCTGAGAAACCCCCACACCTAAAATGGCGGACACCGCGCCTCACGGCTCTGGGACCCTCCTTGCCCCACCGCAACCGCGCGGGTCCCGCAGCCCTAACCGGGGCCGGGCAGGGAGGAACTGCGGGGCGGGCCCGGCTCCGCCGCGCCTCCACTCCGCCGCGCCACGCGGCCCCCACGCCGTGGACCTTTCGCCGTGGGTCCCCGCAGCGCCCCGCGGTGCCGCCCGCAGAGCCCTAGCCCGCAGCCGCGCTCACCTCCACCCGCACCGATCTGCAACTGCGTAATGGGGGCGAACAAAGGCGCCGCGGGCCTTTATAGCTTTACGTCATCCGCCGGACGGAGCCCCGGATGCGGCGGCGGCGGCAGCGCCGAGTCCTGTAGGGGGCGTCCGCGGCCCGCCGCAGCTCCGGGGCTGCCGCGAAGCTCCCGCAGCGGTCGGGGCACAGCGGGGCCCGCTGGGGACGGCGGACACCGGGGCTGGAGAGTCCTGTCCTGCCAGGAGCGGGGATCGGGCCGGGGACCGCGAACACCGGGCAAAGAGCGGGAGGGGGCCGTGGGAAAGGCGGAGTAGAGCTTTGTTTGCCGGCTGCTCCTGGTCCCCAGGGATTGACGCTCCGTGTGCTTTGCTGTGTCTAGTTCTGGGCTCCTCAGTACGATAAAGGAGCCACTGGAGATAGTAATCATCACAAAGATGATTAGATGTCAGGAGCATCTTTCTTAAGAGGAGAGCTATGAAAGCTGGGACTGTTCAGTCTAGAGAAGAGAAGAATGAGAGGGGATCTCACTAATGCATATAAATACCCCAAAGCCAGGTGCCAAGAGGATGGTGCCAGTCTTTTCAGTGGTGCCCAGTGACAGGATGAGGAACAATGGTCACAAACTAAAATAGAAGAAGTTCCACCTTAACATGAGAAAGAACTTTGCATTGAGGGTAGCAGAATCCTCTAACAGCTGCCCAGTGAGGCCATGGAGTGTCCCTCGCTGGAGACATTTTGTGTCACCTGCTCCAGGTGAACCTGTCTTGATAGGGGGGATTGGATTGGATGATGTCCCAGAGGTCCTTTCCAGTGCTAACTGATCTTGTGAAGCAGCAGGTCTATCACTTCTTTGGAAGGAAAATCACAGTAGTATCAGCTTAACTTTGGAGTTTGTGCAGAAACTTAACCCTTTAGTTAGCTAAAACAGACTTAAAGGCAATTTTAGTTAGTGTGATCAATACATGTGCATGGCAGCACCCCTTCCTTGGAGAATAATAGTGACCTTAAACAAGTGTGTTTAAAATTAAATGTATTGTTGATGGCACAAAGTTTTGCCTTTTTTGTTCAACTAACTTATTTGTTAATTACTTATACATGAAGTTCTACTGTGATTTTCTTTGACTGGCTAAACCTGATAGGGGAAAAGTTAGGAGAAAATCTGCTCATGCAAAAAATTGGCTAAATTTGCATTCTTTGAACCTGTATTATCTAAACTAATGTTAATCAGTCATCGAGGCCTGTTTTCTTAGTGCCACTCAGTCTAATCACCATACAGTCTTTTAAGTTCTCCCTTGCAGTTCTCCAGACCTTCATTTCTGGGAGGTGCCACAGGGTTTATGGACTCTAAGAGCGCTGCCCAGTGCTGTTACAGTTGTACAGCTGAATAATTGCTACATTCTGATAAGAGAACATCAGACTCTATCCTTATCTTCAGTTTTTCAGTCTGTCAGATACTGATATTCAGCTGCTGTTCGTGCCATGGAAAGCAGAAGACAACATTGCCTCAGACTAGCTCATAGATGTGTTTAGAACACAAAGGAGGGGAGCTCTCAAACACTACTCTAAACTCTAGTATGTACTTGAAGATGTCACCTTACCAGTGTGGATGCTCAGAGTTTCTGGATGCTGTTACTGTAAGGGGGAAAGGGAAAGATGACATTTGTAAGGAGGTAGGAGGGTACTGCCTGTGATATCAATGTAGCTTCAACCGAAGAATGGCATTACTAGATACTCATCCAATTATCATATGAAAAAAAGCTTCAAATTCTAGTTTCAATACAAAATAATTAAAATTTCAGAGGCTCCCTGGGATGGATAGTGAGAACTAAAGCAAATTGTTAGTCCTGTAAGAAATATGCCAAAAATGGCCTCCATCAAGGGGTGGAGGGGGTGGGGGGGTGTCTCTGTGCTTCTCTGACCCACAGTGTATACATTGGCTGTCTCACAACTGGAAAAGAAGCAGATGCAAACAACAGCCTCTTTTTCTGTCTCCTCTGATTAAAAGAGTAAAATATTTCATTGATAACTCCAGGCTTCATTTTGGTAACATTTTGTTAACACATTCTTTACACATAGTTAGGCAGGATTAGCAGAACACAATGACATTTGAAACAGCATTTTAACATAAATGCTGTATCAGGGCCAAATTCTTCCATCCATTGTTCTAAAAGGTATCTTCATGGGGCTTCTAAGCAAAACTTAGTTGCATCCTCATTGCAAACTGGAACAGTATTTTACCATTTCTCACTCTTATGCAGTGTATGTATGGTCTTGCTCCAAAGACCATAGGATCTTAAACAATTAGAGGATATATAATTCTTTAATTCTTAAAATTCTTTCCTCTCCCCTACTCTTTTTTTTTTTCCCCTGTAATTTTGAATTTTAGAAGAAAAATTACGGAAATCATCCGGGAACAAACTACAGTCTGAATTGAAAATAATTACTCTTCAGTAAAAAGTTCAAGGCCGAAGAGCAATGAAATTTTCTTTTGCAGATGACCTTTCAACTTTGAATTTTCTGATAGGAAATTAAGTAGTAATAAGAGATCCTATATTGGACCCTATGGAATATGAAACAGACTTGGATAGGACAGTTGGGGAAACTGATCGGGAAAACTTTACCAACCTTTACACAGAGGACAGTTGCTCCCTAACCAGCATAGATATACTTGCCCTTGCATTATCACATTTTTGAGAGCAGAAGAAATGCAATTAAGTATGTTACAAGTATGTTACTTACAAACCCACATACATATAAGGTGATCTCTTCCTGCCTTCTCATTGATAACATTAAAATGAGCTGAGTAGATGGGAAAGGTAGACAACATTCCACGAGAGCAATAATTTATGGATTTTTGTGATAGCTTTAAACTAAAATGTTATTCAAATGAATCCCTGGATGTTTTATCAATGTAGTTGAATTTACACTGCACACTTTTGCATGCAAAGTGTTTTGGATGTCCCTTGTACCATGCCGCATATTTTTATCAAACATATTGGCCTCTTACCAAGTTCATTATGCTTTGGTTTTGTCTTAGGCTGCAATGGAAGATGCAACCGAAAGTATGTATTCTATTACCATCTGTTAAAAACAGGTGGGGCAGCACACCCATGCCTCATAAGATCAGGGGGATCTCTTCTGATAATGGGCCATTGAGTCTCGCTGCATAACTGATAAAATTACATCATCCCATTGTGAAATGCTCCACCCAGGGGGAGGAGCCAAACAGTCATACTTAAATACAACCTGAGACTTGGAACACCACAGGCAGCGTTTCTCCACTGGATTCCCAGAGGAGAGACTGGACCCATCTATACCACCCCTGGACGTTCAGAGGAAAACTACACCCTTCTACAGGGTCACTCAACAGAGTGACCTGCAACAGAACCACATCTGTCACTCCAGGAGGACTGCAGCCATCATTTAATCAGATTGCTACCAACACCCTGACCAACAGGGTATCATGTTGTACCCTGACTCAGTCAGTGGTTTTTGTACTGCTATATTTAATTTTAATTTTCCTATTAAGTTGTAGGGTTTTTTTATTTACACATACTAGTAAAGAACTATTACTCCCATGTCTTTGCCTGAGAGCCTGTTAATTTCAAAATTATAATAATTCAGAGGGAGGAGGTTTACTTTTTCCACTTCAAGGGAAGCTCCTGCAAACATAAGTCTTTTCAAACCAAGACAGGTCTTAAACTGGATAAAGAGTTTAGGAGACCTGAGGGATGAGGACTAATGAATAACTAAATAATCTGATCATAAAAGACTCATTCAGAATTAATAAAAAGAGGAATGTAATCCACTCTTGATATGCAATCAAAAACTAATAACTGAAAAAGCAGTTTAATAGTTTTATAACATAGAGTAATTCTCTAGGCATTGTCAGTTGATAAGTATTCATAGAAATTCAGGGATTTTCCTCTGTAAGACTCAAACTAGAGTAGATGAGAACAGCACAAAATAATTGTTTCTTTGTAAACCATTTCTAAATGAGAATTCCTTAATGTGCTTCTCCCAAATCACCTATTTGGGATCTCATTGTGGCTCCTTTCAGTTTAGCAATGCAAGGTGGATCACAGGTCCCTAAGACATAGCTGGAGCTGCCTGAAATGACAACTCTAATTCCCAGGCTCAGCTGAAGAGACATGAGAATTCCTGTGCATCCCTTATTCTTTTTCCTGTGAAGGGCAATTCACTTTGATTTGATCGGATTAATGAATTGGTTAAAATTACTGGACATGGATGTTTTACAGGGTAACACAAATATAGTGTCATGGTCTGGAAACAAGAGTGGCAACAGCTTGCCGAAATGGGAAATATAGAAAGATTGAGGTGTTTGCTACCCAGTATTGACAGCAATGCCTTTAGCACAATGTCTCTGACAGCTGTGAGCACCCATCCTGCCATGGCCGCACAGAGATGGGCTTGCAGCTATCACTTGTACTTACCGGGCTCCTCAGACAGCTTTTGCAGCTGTCCCAAAGGACTGCTCCTGCCATTGCCACCTGAACAGGTGACCCTGGAACTTAGCATCACGTTTGTGGCACCACTGTGACTGTGTTGTACCAAGAGGCTGTGCTGTACCTGCAAGCATCACAGGCTGCATCAAAAAAACCCCACTAAATAGAATTCTTCCAGATTGCTGTATGAAAACTTAGATTTCCACCCCTAATTTCTGAGCTGGTAATATCTGACTTAGGCCTTTCTCACTCACTCTCTACAACTCCCTGAAAGGAGGGTGTAGCCAGGTGAAGAAGGTCTGACTGGTCTCTGGTAGAAAGTGACAGAATGAGAAGATGTAGACTCAAGTCTGCAGGGAGAGGTTGAGGTTGGACATTAGCACAAATTTCTTCACAGAAAGGGTATTTCAACATTGGAATATGCTGCCAAGGGAGGTGGTGGAATCACTGTCCCTGAGGGTATTTAAGCGAAGACTGGACGTAAAACCTAGTGCCATGGTCTGATTGACATTGTGGTGTTAGGTCCTGTGTTAAACTCGATGATCTCAGAGGTATTTCCCAACGTAATTAGTTCTGTGCACTTTTGCTGGGGGCTAAAACCTTCAAAGAGATTCTGGTATCATCGAATCCCAGAATGGTTTGAGTTGGAAAGGACTTTGAAGATCACTTGATTTCACCACTCTCACCCCGCCCGCCATGGGCAGAGACACCTTCCCCTAGACCAGGATACTCCAAGCCCCTTTCAATCAACATTTCCAGTGATAGGACATCCGCAGCTTCTCTATGCAACCTGCGCCAGGGCCCCACACCTTCCTAGGGAAGAATTTCTCCCCAGTATCCCATCTAGCCCCCGACCTCTGGCAGTAGGAAGCCGATCCCCCTTGGTCTGTGGCGTCCTGTTCCTCAGACTGCCCTTTCCCAAGATGGCGCCTGGGCCTTCGCCCCCTCACCGCGCAGGCGCCGTGGCCCCGACCCGGCCGTGACGCGGCTACCCCCGCCTCCGACGGTGCTGAGGCCGCCTCCGCAAGGCGCTGCCCGGGGCGGTCGGTGCTTCAGTTGCACCTCATGGTGCCTTTGCCCGTTCAGGCTGTAAGATGAGGCTGCTGGCTGCCACACTCTTGCTGGTGGCGCCTCTCGGCGCTGCCTTCTACCTGCCCGGACTGGCGCCCGTCAGCTTCTGCGAGGAGGGCGAGGAAACCGAAAGCTGCAAGGTGAGAGCCCGCGCGGGCGGGCCCGACGCGGGCCGTCCCCTCGTTCTGCCCCGTTCGGGGCTCCCGCGGCGAGGCGGGTCGGCGGGGTATTCCCAGTCCCGCTGCTCGCGGGTGTCCTCCCGCGGGCGGCAGCCTTTGCTCCGGGAAGGCAGACAGACCCCAGCTAGTATTCTCTTTTCCCGCTGAACTTTCCAGCCAGCGCTGGGGGGACTCTTAGTTTCTTCCTGGCGTGACCGGGGCCTGTCAGCAGACAAGGGTAACTCCACCATGGGGTAGCAGCATTTGGTAGCCACGCGTTTCGTACCAGCCGCACGTTTATTTCTGAAAGTCCGTATTTTCCTACTTTTTCTCCTTTCCGGTTTCAGTCACTAATTGAGCTCTTCGTGAACCGGCTGGACTCTGTTGAATCAGTTCTGCCATACGAATATGATGCGTAAGTACATCCCAACAGGTTTCCAGAAGCGTTTGGAAAGGCGCTTTTCTGTTACCTTAAGGGTGTCAGTATTTTGGCTGTAGGGATGGAAGAATGAATCCAGTGCTCAGTGGCAGGAATAAAGTACAAGAGGGTGTGAAGAATGAAGGCCACACCTGTGCCACCTGACCGTCCTCTGTTATTGTTAAAAAAAGGCTGTAGGGGTTCTTACAGGTGCATTTCTTTGAGCTGAGTACAAGATTTAATATTGACTGTTTGACATATTTGAAAGTTTTTTCTGTTAGGCAAGACTAGGACGTCAGATGCTTTGAGTTCCTTTTTTTTTTCCCTGGTAATTGAAGGAAACTTCGAGACCAGTCGCTGTTAACTTTCTTTTTTTTTTTTTTTTTTTGCCAAAGCTCCATAGCTACTTCTTGGTTTGTTCTATTTGGTTTTGTTTAATGTTGGTTCTTTTATATGAAAACTTCTATCTGCTTTCCCAGATATTAATAGTCTACAAAGCAATGATAAACAATGTGCTTTGCAGTCTTGCTGTTGGGCACAGAAAAGAAAACTTGGTGTTTTAGCTCCTACCTTGGGCAGTGCAGCAGTAGAAGCAAAGCCAGAGACTAGTTAAAAAATACCCCTGTCTCTATTTCTGTTAAACTGTATGGAAGCCAGTGAATTTAGGACCACTGATTGAGGAAAAATACTTATGTACCAAAGATAAGCATTGGTTTGTTTGTTTGGGTTTTTTAATGTAACCTGCTGCTACCTGTGTTTAATGAAAAGCCAGCATGGTTACATTCTCTTATATTCAGCAGTTTCAGGCTGTACATAGTTGATAAGAATTGGTGAATGGTGTTTGACAGTGCAGCACTCTAAAAGCACTTCTTTGAAATGTGTTTCATGTTAAATGCTATTTGTAAATATTCCTTTAAGAAGGGGGTGTAGTTTTTCAGAAACTTTTTGCAAGAGAAATGAAAAGTCTGTAGCACAGCCCCTTTTTTCCCCCCAAAATGAAACATTCTATTGTTTGTTTAAATTGCCATTTGAAAAAGGTGGGTGGATTAAGCATCATGCATTTTATTAAAGATATCCTGGAATATGTGTTGGTTGAGCTTGATATTAAAATAGATGTCAGCTTTCTTCACAGAGGCTCTCAGATATTTTACTACCAGTGTTTGACCTGTAAAAAAAAAAAGTCATGAAAACTACTGTGTTAAGGAAATAATTTAAGGCTGGTATTTACATTTATATGTCAATTAAAAATAAAAGGGAACTTTTGCTACTTTTTTCCAGTTTTGACTTCTGTCAAGATAAGGAAGAGAAAAGACCATCAGAAAATCTTGGACAAGTGCTGTTTGGGGAGAGAATAGCATCATCTCCATATAAGGTTATTTTATCCCTTGAAGTTGATTCTGTTTAAATTTGATAGCCATCATTCTGATGGCTGTAATCCATAGACATAATTGAAGATTTGATGACTTTGAAATTTGGTGATTTTTTTGTTTGTATTTTTTTAATATAAGCACTATGGAGTTTATGTAATAAAACCCAATAAAACTCCTCCCAGGCCAAAGGCATCTTATGTTGCTTAATTACAGTTAGGAAACTGAGCCAGTGATCACTCTTGCCTGTTGCTCTGTGGTAGGGAATTCCAGAAACTCTATCTAGGGTAGTTATTTAATAGCTGTATGTAAGGAGTGTTAGATGATCTGAAACAATTAGTTTATTTAATGTAACATTGGAGACTATAAAGTGATAGTTCAGGATCTGTTTCATATACTTGGTTGTAGTATTGGGCAGCTTCCAGAGTGGGAAGGGGAAGTTAAGTTATGGCTCACTTGCAGCTTTTCTTTGCTTATACATGCTTATGATCTGTTGTCTGAAACAGAATCTTTCAGTGTCAATGCATATCACTTGGAACCTTCTATAAAGTAAATGTATGGAAATATTTTGTGGATTGGGTATGTGGTGTTTTTCTGTATCATGCCTTGTATTAGCAACGACCAAACGTAGCATATCTAAAGAGCTGTGCCATCAACTAGCAGTGGGGGAGCTGTGGTCAACAGTGGCTCTTGGTGTTTGAATACAGTTTCCAGACTTGGATTTGCTGGTGAAGCTGAAAACTGCTATGTGTGTGTGTGATGGTTGCTAGATAATCCAAATCCCTGTGAGAAAAAGAGGCAGCAGTTTCTGAGTCTGCTGCTGCTCAGTCATAAGGGACCCGATCACATCTTTTCATTTGTGTGTTAGGATGGTGCTGCCCCCTCCCTTATATGAACTGCTCTTAGACATCTCCTTGATTCTCTGAGCTAATGTAATTTTAAGTCTTAGGACTAGTGGTCACAAGAAGCTTTTAAATGTGTAAGCATGGTGGGTCATTTGGACTGGGTCCATATTGAATAGATTAAGTGTTATAACAGTTGTTTGAAATGGCTGCACACCACAGTAATTAGAAAGTGCTGCTCCAGGTTAGTATTTGGGCCTTGATAACATTAGAATTTTCAGTTGTGTTTTAAGCTCACTAACAGGTTGCTAACCTGTTAATTATCCTGTGAAGGTTAATTATCATTAACTGGGTCAGAAGTTGGAGATGCAAATGTCAATGTGTTTGTGTTATGTGATGTCTGTGCTTGAAGCTTAGATGTTAGATGTTGTGCAACTTGGGCTTTTAGCAGCCTTATTTAACTTGGTCATCATGGGGAAAAACAGCTAAACAACATGAAACATTCAAGAAGGGTGTAGTGAAAGTCTGTTGTAGCAAATGATGAAATTATCAAAATAAAACAAACTGGTAGAAGAAAAAGCAATACCTTTTTTACTAATTTTCAATTTTCAGTCTTCAGGCTTTATTGTTTAGAAACTTAGAGTAAGGAGGTAAAGTAAAAAACCTCCCTACTTAACTGGAAAAAAACCCAAAACACTAAAAGATCTTTGAAGCAAAATTGAAGTGAATTTTTCTTGTGTGCTTTTTTTAACAGTTCACTTTTAAAAAGCAAGAAACTTGCAAGAAGGTTTGTACAAGAACATATGATCCAGGAAACAGTGCTGATAAAAGCAAACTGGCTTTTTTGAAGAAAGGAATGCAATTGAATTATCAGCATCACTGGTAAGCCAAGACATGTGCTTGAGGTTGGGTTTATTTTCTGCTTTTGGACATTTGTTATCTATGTTTTAAGTGGTTGCTTTTTTTCTTTGTGCATGATAGTTGTCTCTACCGTGCATCTTGTAGGCCTTACTGAAAAGCGTGTGTATTACGTGAATGTGAAATGTCACTGTGAAGTGAGGTGCATCCCTTTCTGAGGACATGTTCTTTGATGATTTCTGTCTAGGATTATCGATAACATGCCTGTAACATGGTGTTATGATGTGGAAGATGGACAAAAATACTGTAATCCAGGATTTCCAATAGGATGTTTTGTTACTCCAGATGGTAGAGTTAAAGATGCTTGTGTTATAAATGTAAGTGGTGGAACTTTCTTTGTTAGTATAGGGTGGTTTCATTTGTGGTTTTACTTTTAAGCTTTCCTTTCCTGAGAAAGAAGAGATATGTTTGTAAACATGCTTAATGTTCGGACTGTGGGCACTGACAGAGCTGAGTGCTGCTGGTGTGTGCAGTGTCTCACTGATACAGTTGTCCAAATAAAAAGTTCGTACAGGTCTTTTACCAATATATTCTTTTAAAATGTATAAAATAATGGTGTGGATGTTCAAAAGCCTTAGAAAATTGAGGTTTGTATTCTGAAATTTCATGTGTATCCATCCTAGTACCTATTCATTCTTTGTCTATATGGTGTTCATGTGCAAGATGTTCTTTTATCAATATCAGATAGAAGCTTTCTAGTGAAGTCCTAGAAATGAGTTCTGTGTTCTGGTTGCAAAAGTTATGTATCACAGATTACAAGTTAAATGTATCAGGCTGTGACAGGGAAAATAAAGTTGACAGTTGGAAATGTGTCAGTCATCCTGGGAGTTCCATTGTGAACTAGTATAATTGCACATAATAGTGATGGAGTTTTATCCCTCCTGGGTGAGGGACAACACTCCTCTTGGTGAGGAGAGAGCTTTCTGTGACTTTACCACTTGACCTACTGCTTGTATGCTGTGGAATCAGTTCATTTGTGCAGCAGGTCTGATGCTTGAGGTTTTGCTTTTATCATGCACGTTCAGTTTACTCTGTCTATTATCACCTTCCAACTCGGTTACTCCTCAGGCTCCCCAGACTCTTGAAAGTGATCTTTTATACAGGTATATTGTTGAAGTGTTTCCCTTTGTTGCTCCTTCATACACCCGTCTCATTTTAAAGTTCTTGACTTCTTGTGCCCTCTCTTGTTGGAGAAGTTGCTCAGTTTCCTGATCATGTTTTGTAGTCAGAGTTTAACAAGAAGAACACTTTCTACCTCTTCAACCATGTTGACATAACAATCATGTACCACAGTGGGAAGGATGAAAACTGGCCTGGTGCAAGACTGGTGATGGCAAGACTGAGACCACAAAGGTAATTGTGCATTAAAGCAACAAGTTGTGGTACTCTGGAGTCCTAACAGTAGTTCCAAAAAGAACAGTTCCTTAGAGATGTTATTCGTGTTACTGAATTCTGAGGAACATGTTTTTCTGACTTCTGGTAAAGCATTTTTTTCAGATACATCCTTTCACTGAGTAACAGTTTCCCATGCCAGATCTGTTACCTGTCTCCCAAACACATTTTGGATGAAAGTACAGGAGTACTTTTTCCTATGTAAGTTTGGATACAGAGATACAGGTGAAATACCATGTTAACGTTGATATTCAGAACTGCAGATGACAACAACTAATTTCCTAAGACTAACTGATTTTCTCAAACAGTAGCTTCTTAGTTTTTGTGTTGACCTGAGTGGAGGTGCAACAACTCAGAGGTCTGAAGAAGATTGAAGCAATTACTTTGGCCTCTAGTCAATCTGTTCATACACAGTTCATATTTGAAATCTCTATTTGAAAACTACAGTCCAGTTACAAAATTTCAAAGTGGCTCATTTTTTTTATAGCTGAACTTCTCTCTCTTTTCTATAGAAGTTAAGTGACTAGTAAGTTCTCTCTCTTTTCTATAGAAGTTAAGTGACTATAGTAAGTTACACTATAGCTGTTTCTGAAGTCATACAGATATGCTTGGTACAACAATCAACATATACAGATATGCTTGATTGTACTTGGTTTTATTCTTGCAAAGGTACAGTGTATTTTTAGTGAATTATCCTTGCTATGCAAGTTTATTCCTTCCATGAGTGCCAGGAAGATTCTACCAATCTTATTCATTTTTCATTAACGCTTTATCAGTAGCATCCTGAATGGCAGAAAAATGAGAATTTGCCTTTTCCCTGGCAATGCAGACCACAAGGGGGCAGTTAGGTTGCACATAACCTTAATTTTGTCATTCTCTGACCAGGTGCTTTGCTTCAACCTTGAAGCTTTCCTGAGGGGGAGTATTTGTGGTTGGAACACAATGCTAAATTTTTTAAAAGAAAATTAAAGTTTTTAAAGATTTTATTTAACTTCTTTTCCCCATTAGCTACAAGCATACAGATGAGAACAACTTAAGCTGTGAAGGCCCACCTATGGAGATTCCTGGAGAATTTACCAATAAACTGAATTTGGTTTACACTTACTCTGTGACATTTGAAGTAAGTATTAAATCTGTTACATGAATACGTAATTCCCCAAAAGAATGTAATCAAAGCAGTTGGATAACTTACTAATAACTGGATTACAGTGTAAATTCCGTAAGGATGGTCTGGTGAAGTATTTTTTTGAAAATCTTAACAGGTTTTCTGTTCCTGTAATTTAAGTGACACTATGAAAATAAAAATTAAGACCATTTTTTATTACTGTGTTTTATTACTACTAGAAAATTAGTAGATTGAATAACTGGAAGAGTTGTCTTCCTTGAGATCTACTCTGCTTTCAGATTTCAGTCAGGGTGCTGAGAGTCTTATGCTGTGGAGCAGTTTATATTTGGGGACATTTCTTTGTTAAGTGTTGACTGTAAAGCTTTTTCTCGTGAAGTTGCAGGGTTTGTCTCATTTTGTGTGGTTTTTATTTTGTACACTGGCTTTTTCTTAGGTAGGCCATCATCTATTTTTTTTCAGAATTAATGCTCTAATGTTTGCTAATGCACTAGTAACATTACTAGTAACTAGTAACTAATGAACACTTTATTCAGCCTGTAATGAGTTGGGAGGAAATTGCTTTCTGGCAAATGAGACATTTTACCTCAGCATGGAAATTGAGCCTCATGGGTATGACAATAATTTGATTCGAGGTGCTTCAAATCTTGGTACTTCTGTTCCAGTCTATCCTGAAAGGGTGGTGGTTTCTCAGTCTTAGAGGGTTTGGCTTGAGACCACCAGCTTGTTTTGTACAGATAGTGAAGCTGCCATGATATGGCAATGGCTTTCATCCTGCCAAATTGATTTGAACCAGTGACCTTGAGGTGCAAGGCTCAGTAGCCTGTTACTTTTCCCTTGAGACACCCAATCTTCTTTTGACTGATTTTTCTATATGAGTGAGATTTCTTTCATTAATATTTGTGTTTAAATCTTGAGGTAAATTGTGATTTAGAACTTCAGTGTGAACTTTGTCTGGTTCCTCACGCAATGGGTGAGGTGTTTTGGTACCTACACTCTTTCTCCCTGTTGTGGAGCAGGTAAGGCTCACATCTAGTGGGTTTGGATACTTCCAGCAGATGGCACTTCAAAACTGCTTATTCTCATTGTCATTCATAAGCCTTGATTTGAAATAATACCTCATGAGTTTTAGTTTTTATTAGTAGTTTCAAAATAACTTAGAAGGGGGTTGTTTTATCAGTGAGAAGTGGTTTTAAATAGGAAGACATCAGTTTCAGTAAGCCTGACTACATAAGGCAATAAAATATATAGCTGTTTTATGGTCCTTTCTAATATGGCAGCTGACTTCTGATGAGAAGGTTACAGTGTCTGCTTTAATTAACTGAAATGGACAAGGTATTTTTGCACTGTGTGGAAAGTATGCATCATCATAGCTCTAATGTTTAGTACACAAGTGTACAAAAATGTAAGCATGAGAGCAGTTTGGTGCAGCAGTTTGGCTGTACAAACTTAGCACCTTGCAAGTAAATGAAGAAATTCAGCAGAATTTCAGGCCAGTCAGGGGATAGAATTTGGTAGCAGGACAACACGTATGTACATCCAAAGAGAGCAGCTAGGAAGGACAAGGCTTGTGGGTCAGAAAGAGTCCTCAGTTGTACAATTGAAGGTCCATCACATGAATATCTGGAAATGAAAGTTGTCTGCCAGGAATCAGTGGAAAATAGTCTGTATCAGCCAGCACTATGACAGAGAGTGAAGAAGCCTGTGCTAAATGCATTAAAAGTGATGAGAAAAACATTTCTAGTTTCCCCTGGAATTTTTCTCTGGAGTATGTTTGACAAAGTTAAAGATTTTGAAGTTTCAAGACTAGTGTGCTATGCTGGAAAATGTTGTACAGATGGCATGATTGTTTTTCAGCAGCTGCATCCCAAATCATGGAAAGATGAGGCTTAGTGAAGCCTAATTTAAAGGTAGAAGATGTGGATAGGAGATTTCAGTGAAAAGATATTATTCTAGGATCTCTAGAGATGCATTAATGCAAGAGAGAGGTCTTACATCCAGGGTTGATACCAGGCTTAGAAATGAATGCTGACTGGAAGGTTTGGGGAAGGGATGTGGTATGCTTATTGCCTCTTAAAGACTTTAACAATCTTGTACTGACTTCTATCAATTACTATTTCATTTCCTTATAGGAAAAGAATAGTATTAAGTGGGCTTCCAGATGGGACTACATTTTGGAGTCAATGCCGCATACAAACATTCAGTGGTTTAGGTAAGATTTGCTTTTATCCAGTGAGTAACCTTGCAGAGGAGCACAAAGATTTCTTAGTTGTACTTCTAGATAGAACAAAGTCTGTATGTTTTCAGTCAAGAAAACTTTTTGCTTTCATATGTGAAGTAAGTTTTCACCTTTTGGGGGCAATTGTATTACAGCATTAAGTGAAAGGAATGCATCATCAGTATCCGAAAGGAAAGCAGCTTCCACTGTTTTACTTTATCATTTCCATTCTGGAGAAATTTTGAGTCATTGCAGCTCTGCAGTGTTCTTATTGTTACTCTCTGGCTTTGACTGCCAAATGAGAGGTACATATGTATAATGCATGTTTTGTACTCAGCAGTTGCTTACAGTAAAAAGATCTTTTTTTTATGAGTTAAAGATGTATGTGAGAAGCTCTTGCTTATTTTATTTCCCTCTGTAGCATGGGAATGATACTAAATAAGTATATAATTTGTGTTGAAGTGTTTATGTTTTGCAGTGTAAATCTTGAAAAGGCTAATCCAACTAAATTGTTCTCTACAAAATATTAAATGGTACAATATCAATTTCATTGGTTGATAGATATAAAACCTACTTGACAGTCTGCTTTAAGAACGGTGGCTGTTTCACCAGGGAAATTACTTCTGAGCTATATAAGGAGGAAAATAAAGAAAAGCAATATGTAACTGTCTTCAGAATTAGTAAGGGATCATTAAATACTGTTTTCCTCACTTCGGTCTTCTAAGAAGTCACAGACTTTTAAGTTTTGTACCTTTATCTTCTCTGCATGGGAAAATACTGAGAGGGCTGAGTATCTAAGGCTTTTCCTCAGATCTGAGCTGTACATGTGTATGAACTGATGGCTCTCTTGAAACCTGAATAACTGAATTCAAAGTTTGACTTTTTCTTTATCTACAGTATAATGAATTCCCTTGTAATTGTTCTCTTCTTATCTGGCATGGTGGCTATGATCATTCTGAGGACTCTTCATAAAGATATTGCAAGATACAACCAGATTGACTCTTCTGTGAGTAAAATTTACAGCTTTTACATGGGTACATTTTTCTGTCCATAGTGATGTCTGTCTCTTAGAGTTGAGTACAGTCTAGAGAGATGTGTAACTATGATGAGTTTGATACATGCTAATATCTCTGGGGGTTAAAAATTATTGGAGATATTCTGATTAACATAGTCTGATAGAAATTCATGTTACCTGTGGCTGGAAAGTGTGGTGGAATCACTTTGTTTAGTTAGGAGATCATAGTACTGCAGTTCATGTGCAACACAACTTCTGACCTTTAGCTGTATTAGAACTACTTTGGTATGTGTGTCAATGATACTTTATTTGTAAATACGATTCCCATGGTAATTGCTGTGTTAAACTGAGTAGTTTGTTTAAATTAGTGAGATGACTGAAGCCTGTTGCCATCCAACTTAATCTGTTGTGTTCTTTTGAGATATGTACTGCTTAAAATGGGACAGCAGCAGGTTCCTATAGTGGAAGAGAATATAACTGATTGTCAATTGAAAAGACTTGACCAGTAAACAGAGAGTCATTTTTACTCAGCCCTTTTCTCAGTAGTAAAAGTGGTATCTGCAACTCAAAGATGAGAAGTAATGTCACATGCAACAACAGTCTGAATTTTCACTCTTGTTGCTGTCCATCTGGTTAAAGAAGTACTTAAAAATGCACAAAAAGGTTTAATATTGAAATTAAAACATCTGAAAATATTTCTATTCTTCTTTGTGGTTTTAATATTGAGTATCTTTCGTTAATGTAAATCCAGACACTGATTTAAAGTGGAATTATTTTTCTCACATCCTTTATCTGATAGTTTTTGTGAGGCTCCTGTTTGATCTCTCAATTAAATTATGTTCAATATTTTATACTGTGTTGTCTTTATTAGTTGATCATTCTTAATGTGATAAAGAGCAAGACTTGTAGAGGCTTGATTAGTTTTTATGAGTAACAGCAGGGGTAGGTGTGACTTTCAGGAAGCCACAGTTATTTTATTTTTTTTTTGCCAGGTGTGAGAGACTTAAAGATCTGTTGCAGTTCAAGGAGCTTATTTAAAAAGGTGTGAAATAATTGTGCAAAAGAGGACCTGGGCTGAAGAAGATGCAGGGAAGAAAATTAGTATCTCACATTTAGGGGGTGCTGGTGATTGTACTTCTAAAGAGATTGATGCACCAGCCAGTGACTGTGGTCTCAGAATGTACATTTAATGTTTCAGCTGATGCTGGCTTCTAGTGTGATGTGGATTTAGTGAGACATTCATTAATAAAGTGTTTAGAAATCATTAGATTACTTTTAGGGTCTTATGACTAAGAGAGGATTCCTGAAGAGAACTCTTGCCAGTATGTTTTCACCAGTGAGAGGTAAAGCTCTCTCCCTTTTTTTTCCCCCCCTTTATTCTGAAATCTCTTTGGTAATGACTACTTGAATGTAGGGGGCTTAAATCTTTGTTAGACTGTTTTGAGAACAAAGATAAATTAATGGTAAGATGAGGGTTACTGCACCTTGGAAAAGTTTAGAGTAATTTTGCTCTAATATTTTTTGAAACTCTAAAATATAGCTGACTACTCGGTTTAGTTGTACAGTTCTTATCATTATGTTGTACAATAAAGGTTATCAATACAAAATACTGTGGAATTTTTTGAATAGAAGTTTGAAAAATACTCTGACTCACGGCTAATTAGCCAATAATGAAAGAACTTAATTCAAAATGGAGCTTAGAGACAAACTGTGGCACATAGGCTCATACAGGATAAATCAGGGGTCTCAATCTTCCAGACCTGGTTTCCCTTTATTTCTTAAACCAAAATAATTACCATGTAGTATTTGTTTTGAAGTTTGCGTTACAACCAGAAGGTCTTTTGAGTGAATTTCCCAGATGAGTTGTTGACAAGGATTCTATATGAACCATTCCAAATCTATAAACATTTTCTGTGTTCTGTCAAGAAGTGAAGTATTAAGCATCTGTTCCTGCTTAGTGTTCATCATTTTGGGAATAGATTTGCTTCAGGTGGTAACTTTTGCAACTCTTTCATTCCTTACCTACAGCTACCTGGGAAAAGCCTTTCTCCTGTCTAACCTTAACAATTTTCTCGTCATTGTCACAATTAGTTCAGACTTACAGGAAGTTTTGTATTTATGCTTCTTTGACGAAACACATCTTTCTTTATTGGAGGAACATTGGAGGTGTTGGAATTACACCTGGATATCTGGTATTGTTTTCTATCAGGTACAGGGTGTGGTTTTGTATTTTAATCAGTGTTATCTTGTGTTTAATAGTTTTCAATTTCTGTATTTATATGAGAGTAATTTCTAGCAAGCAAAGGCATCATTATGGGGAAAACAAAGATAATCTTCCAGATAAAGAAAAGTTACATCACCTGTTGCAATTTAAGGTGCACTATGTCATTCACCAGTGTGGTCTGCTTTCTTTCTTACCCTGCTTTTGGCAAGCTTTAATTCCAGCAGTAAGCAGTTCTTTGAACTGAACTCAGTATTCCCACATTGAATGGAACCTGTAGCTTTTAGCTTTATGGGGAGTAGATTATCTTCTTGTGGGGTTGGTTATGTGGTTGTGTGTGTTAGTTTTATTGTTTGGTTGTTTTTTGTGAGGGGAGTTGTCTGTTTTGAGTGATTTTATTCAAAAGCTTAGTCCTTCAGCAGTGGTTCCTTAGGGCCACTGGACTGAGGATTCCCCTTCCCCATTCCGTCCTTCCATCCATTCAGCTCTGGCAGTGGGATGAAGTGTTGGTGCTTGTCCCTCATGATTCCAGGGAGCAAACTTCCTTTTGGAGTACAGAGACAGTTTCATTCTTTTCCAGTATTGTCATTGAGACCAATGGGCTTTGAAATCAGAACAGACAAGGATAAATTCATGAACTGGATTGAAGCTAAAACTAAACTGCATGCTTTGTTTTAGTTTAAATGTAGAATGTTTTTCTATGGTCTGACTAATTACATTTGCTTTTTCTTGCGCTAGGAGATGCGTATTTTCTTGATTTTCTTGCCTTTCTCACTGAACCATTAGAGGGTTATAAAATCAATGAGTGATGACTCAGATGCAATTAGTCTGCCTTTTGGATCTTAACTGGAAGCTAATCAAACTTTAAATACGTATTTTGCATCTTGTTTGTATTAATTCACTACTGCATTATGTATTGCTGCTAAAGACATTGTTGATTTTGTACAGGAAGATGCCCAAGAGGAATTTGGCTGGAAGCTGGTTCATGGAGATGTATTCAGACCTCCAAGGAAGGGAATGTTACTGTCTGTTTTTTTGGGCCAAGGAACTCAAATTTTCATTATGACGTTTATTACTTTATGTAAGTAACTTCATTAAGGTGATGTGTATGTAGTTTAATTGTTATAAGAAAGATGCAATGTTATTAAACAAATGATAGAAGCCTTCTTTTGGAAAGAAGTCCTTCCTTTAGTAACATAAAATATTAATGCAATTTCATAAGAGTAATTAGATAGCTTCAGTAATGCTGTTATAAGCATTGTCATTGAAAATGTGATATCTGGGCTAATGCAGATTCTTAATGAATTCAGAAATCAAACTTCCTTCTTACAAGTTTCTTTTTAAAAAACACAGTTTTGTGTGGTGTAAATTATCCAAGGGTCCATTAATATAAGTTCAAAGGTATAATGCAAAGCTTTAATGTTCTGGCAATCATTTCTATCTAATATGTTTGACACAAGCCTGCAGCCATACATGAAATACGAGCAAGAGTGCACACCAGTGTGCTGTGTCAATAGTACTGACACAATGTTGAGATAATGAGAGCCTACCACAAATAGCTATATATGTATGTAGTTGTGTAACCTGTCATGAGATGGTATTTTATTATTGATTGTCTGTAAAGTTTATGAGTATTCAGTTTCTTATTGTGCAATAGAATTGGTAAGTACACTGATACTTCGTACAAAAGAAGAATCTTTCAAACTTTGTTCTCCAGGTTTAATTCAGATTTTGGTCTTTCATAGGGGAGCTGCTTTTCTCTATTTATTGCATGATACTGTGAGATTACTAGAATTTTCTTGGTAGGCTTGTCTTTCCGTGTTGATCACAGTTCTCTATCTTGCTTAGCAGCGATAGCTTCCTGCGCAATGTGTATAGTAGTGTAGAAGGAAATTGGAGGCAGGTAAAAATGCTTTGGATAGATGGTGGCATTTTGTTTTTCAGCATTTTGGCAATGAGAAACTTTCTACTTAAGAGATGAGGTGGAAATAATGCTTTTGAATGAAATAGTGCCATTAGGGGTATGTTCATGTGATTCAGGTTGTACAAGAACTTACGCACTCAGCCTTCATTTAAATATGTGGTAGTGAATGGGATAAACCTTCACAGTGATCCATCTTATTAGGGGTATTTTGGCATGTGTCAACAAAGAACTAAATCTTTTTGTTTTTTTAGTCCTAGCTTGCCTTGGTTTCCTTTCTCCTGCCAACCGTGGTGCTCTGATGACCTGTGCAGTTGTATTGTGGGTTTTACTAGGAACTCCAGCTGGTTACGTGTCTGCTAGAATGTACAAGAGTAAGTACATGCATTTATTTAATGTAACACGACATGTTAAATTCAGTATTGCTGGGCTGTATTTAAGCCTTCATCTGTAGCTTGTGTCTCAGACTGCTTCTTGCTGCTATTCTGCAAGACGGTTGGAAAAAGTCTTGACTTGGAAATTGTTGTTTTTTCTTGTCAGCATTCAGAGGTGAGAAGTGGAAGACCAACGTCTTGCTTACAGCTCTGCTCTGCCCTGGGTTAGTATTGTTCCCCCTTACTCTTTTCTGTACACTTAAGTGTAAATGAATCTGAAGTGGGAAGGAGCTGGGGAAAAGCCAGTTGTTACAATGCTTGTCTGTGCGACTTTGTTTATGGCTGTTCCCAAGCTGCTGTTCCTTTTGTGCACTGCCTATCTGTGAATATAAAGAAAAGTCAGTTCTGAGGAACTGGAACCTGGTAGTCTACAACACAGCTTCTTGGCTTGTTTTGTTGTCAGCTGTGGGAGTAGGAGGAATGGGGCAACACTCGTGCAAGATTGTGTCGCAGCCTTTGGGAATCACTGCACCAAAATATTTGGCACAGTGCTGGGGTAATTCCAGTGTGGTGTACTGTAGTACTAAGTATGTTCCAGGTAATTCTGGTTATAGTCTTCTTACATATAAACATAGGTGATGTCCATATATGGCTGTAGTGTGTATCATACTATATAGTGTGGCCAATACCGTCCTGCTTGTTCTGGAAGGGCAATAGCATTTCAACCTTTTGTTTTCTCATAGCTCTTATGATCTTTTGTGAGAATTAGTGGGGAGAGGGAGCAGAACTAATTTCTTCTGCAAGTCTTCCATGTTTCTTGGTTGCAACTTTGAGTACTTGAAGTTATCCCTTGGCAAATGTCCTTGGCAAAAGTGGAAGAAAATGTTATAAATTGCTGAAGGTATTTCTTCCTCCCCAAAAACCTCAGCATGAATAAAACATGACTTGGCTTCAAGTAAAGCAGAATCTCATCAAATGAAAGGTAATGTGCTTGATAACAACCAAGTATAGTATTTCTGTGAAAAATCTCACTTCTAAGCAGAATGTGCTTCAGAATCCCTGCTGTCATTTAGCTGTTAACAGGAAAGGGAAGAAAATATATATTGATGGGAAGAATACTGTGCTGATCAGTTACACTCCCAAATAAATTGAGTTTCACAGAGGAAGTAAAATGACTGGGACTGATAGAATATGAACAGATGCCCTGATTACACTGTGCTAGTTCAGTGAATCTGCATAATATCATAAACAGCCCAAGGCCTTTTTAATCTCAGTAGGCTGATGTGAGTTCATATTTACAGTATTTTTTCTAACTGTGGAGGGAGTAAGTGAGGTCTGTGTTGTGAGCCTGGGTAGATGATAAAAATTAGAAAGACTTCTAAAATGGATTTGATACTTCCTTTTCATTCAACAAGATGCTTGCACCAGGGTTTGCTTAGGTGTGCTTATTGAACAAGTCTGTTCCCATGAACAGTTTTGGCAAGTGTCAGGCCTTTCCTAGGGAAAAAAACGGAGCTTGTCTATTGCTCCAATCCTTCCTCCTTCCTTTTTAAATTAAATACAGTGAAAGGATGCGTGTTCACTTCAGGGCACCTTAAATTCTGTCTCAGGAACACTTTCTTAACAAAAACCAGATAGCGGTGCACTTTTCAGGACCCTTTCTGAGGCTGACTTTTCTGTGGGGTGTCCTTGAATGCAGGAATAATGGCAATTAACACAAGCTTCTTTTTATATGGGGTTCCTTTGCAGAACAAACATTCTGCTTTGTTTTCAGAATGGGATGTTTGAAATTTTCATCTCGCCTTGGTTCAGCAACACCTTGATTCTCATCTCTGGGTTGTTTTCTAGTTCTTGTCCAGGATGTTTAGAAAATGCGGCAGATGTGTTTAATGAGGAAGGGAAAAGCATGTCTGGAGACAAATCATGGCTGATGCAGTCTTTATTTAAATTCTCCTGAAGCATAGGTTACTTAAAGTGTGTAACTTCATGCTTATACAAACATTTCTGTTGCAGAGCAGCGCCCTCTTTAATCCCCACTTCCCTTTGTGACACAAACTGCAGTAGCACATTATGTTTGTTGTGAGAGTCCATGGGGATTCCTAAATAGGAGATTTTGTTATCACTGTATTTATTCTGAAGGAATTTAATTTTTATAAAGGACATAAATGAAGGAAATATTTATGGTTTTAATAGGGAACAAGGCTCAGATAAGGAGTTTTTAAATTTATTCTATATTTTTCCATTCTTTGTATAAATTGTTTCAGTGGCATGTTTCTGTTACTTTCTGATGTTATGTGCAGAGTCTTCTTTATTTAAAAAATGGCTTTGCTGTAGGTACCTACATTACTAGCATTGGGTGATGGAGGCATTTTTACTTTAACTGCACCAGTGATGAAAGCAACTAGGACTGTTGGGGAAATTGGAAAATTGGAAGAATCTACATTTATTTTAAATTATTTACATTTTGTAATACTAATATTAAATAATACTAAACAGCAATACTTGTAATATTACTAATTCTTTCTTAAATATTTTAATACATTTTCTGATTTTATTTTTCAGGATTGTCTTTGCTGATTTCTTCATTATGAATCTCATTCTGTGGGTGAAAGGCTCCTCAGCTGCCATCCCTTTTGGCACTTTGGTTGCTATCCTTGCTATGTGGTTTGGAATTTCAGTCCCACTAACCTTTGTTGGTGCCTATTTTGGCTTCAAAGAGAAGGTAGGGCCCTTTGAATCCAGATGGGAAGTACACCTGTCCTCTGTAATTGAGCCATTGACTGTCCAGTCGAGCGTTCTAGAGCAGGATCTAGTTGGATTGAAACATCTGTGATCCCATGATTGTAAAACAGCATTTTACTGTCTTGATATTGAAACAGAGTATGTATTTGTAATGTCACACCACACAGTTTTTTCTGTCCATTCATTAGAATCAGGTTTTAATAACTTTCTTGGAGCTCTTGCTTGCTTTTTGTGCTTCAGGACTACCTTGGTAGTATTGCTGAGTTTTGAAGAAGTGCATCAGAGAGGCTTCATTTGTACTTCACTAGTTTGAAGTAATGCCAGACAGCTAAGAAAAATGGGATGTTACTGGCTTTTTTAAATTTTATTTTGTTTTTAATTAAGGACTGGACAGATTTATTTCCTTTGTGTTCTGCCTTGCTTACTGGCCAAAAGTTGGAATGTCTAAAGCACATGTGCTTTTTCCTAATGCTGGACATCAAGTTCGTAGGTTTTTTTGTTTGATAACTTGTGATGGTTTATGAATGAAAATGTAGTTATGTTTATCAAATCTTTATATGCAAATACTAGGGAAAAGTAATCTTATTTTTGATGTAATAATTCATCTTTTATTTCTATTATTTTTTTCTCCAGCCTATTGAACATCCAGTGCGTACAAACCAGATTCCTCGCCAAATCCCAGAGCAGTCATTTTTCACAAAGCCATTACCTGGTATCATCATGGGTGGTATCTTACCCTTTGGCTGTATTTTTATTCAACTTTTTTTCATTCTGAATAGCATTTGGTGAGTATTTTTTTTTTATTTTTATCTAATTATACAGGTTTGATAGTACACAAAGTAAGTTTGAACATCCTAAAGCAATATTATTCCCATATAAGGAATAAACCAATTTTTAAAGTTTTTGATAATTCTGTAGATTTCGTGGAATTTCCGGGGTCTTTATATTTATTTCTGTGCTTAGAATTTACAAAACTAATTCTTCTTAAAGACAACTTCAAAGTATGATACAAGAATCCTCTAGCCTTGGTTTATCTTCCTGGTTGCAGCACAAATGTGGTTTCATGGTGTTGTGGTTAGGTAGAGCCTAATCCATGGTGTAACTATATTATGATTTATGAAACTAATGGGATCTAGCAGTTTCCACTGTGCAGATCAGAATCAGGTCAATGTTTTGCAAAACAAAGATTCCACTCCTCACGAACAATCCACTCCACTCCTAAATCTCGGAAAATCTAATCAAGCAGTGTGTGAAAAGTTAAACCAGTGCAATCTTACATAACTTTCACAATGTAAATGTGAAATGTCTAATACATTGTTGTTCAATGGCAAATATTACCCTGGAGGTGCTAGGATTTTATGGTGTCACCTGTGTAAGTTGAAGGATCTTACAGAACTGTTTTCTAAATCAGTTCTTAAATGCAAATACATTAGTTTACCTTTTAATAACAGTCCTCAAAAAAATAGAAACCGTGTAATGTAGCTGTGCTGAAGTATATAATCGGCTGACAAACAGGTATATTCTGGTTTTGTAGTTGAAGTTAGCAAATTCTTAAATAGTTTATTATTCTTTATCCTACAAAAGGGAAGCATGGAGGTAATATGCAACTAATACTCCTTCTGTCAAATCCTGTACTGCAGTAATTGTCACCTTCTCTCAATAATGTTAATTTGGTTATTTCACTTATCTGAAAGACACCAGATTAAAAGTAAATGAACATATTTCCCTTGTATTTATTTTTGTGGGTGATTTTGTTTGGTTAGCACTTGGTTTCAAGTCAGCCTTAGTCTGGAAAGAGAATGGGAGTGGAGGAACATCTGATTTGATGTAGTGAGGAGATGCAGAGACACCTGGAAAACCTGGCTGCAGCAGCAGGAAGAAAGTTAGTATTGGAACTAGGGAAGAGTGCAGGTGATGCAGGAGTTGGGGAAGCTAAAGGTCTTCCCAACTAAGAGACATGAAGTGATAAACATCTCTGGTGGAAATTGCTTGTAACTGTTCTCTGTGGCAGAGATGCTGATTTCAGGTATAATTGAAGACTTTGTTGGTCTGTAGAGCAATTACCGGTTTATTACCGGTAGCTTAAATAAGTACATGTTTACAGAAAAAAAAAGAAAACTTTTTTATGAATTAGCCAGTAGTGGTACAGGCAGTTACCCCAGTGGTGTGGGTTTTTTGGTCTAGATTTTTTTTGGTCGGTTAACTCAGCATCTGGTAATGGGAGACTGTGAATTAATTCAGAACTTCAACCAAAAACGAAACTCATGTTTTTATTGGTTTTTAATTTTAGGTCTCATCAGATGTACTACATGTTTGGATTCCTGTTCCTAGTTTTTATAATCCTTCTAATTACGTGTTCAGAGGCTACAGTTTTGCTGTGCTACTTCCATCTGTGTGCAGAGGTAAAAGTTACAGTTCTGATATAGGTAGGGCTTGTACCTGGAAGATGTTAGACATACAGGTGAGGTATTCACATACACTGTGAAGTGCTGGACTCTGTGAACTGATTGCATTTTCAGCCTTGGCATGCCTGTTAGCCACGCTTCTGAAATGTGCCTTTTGCTTCAAAATCCACTGCTGGCAACAGATAAGCAAAAACAAACAGCTTTGATCCTAGAGTAATTTCATCTTCCTAGTGGAAGCAATACAGATGACTTTGAAGAAGGAGAATATCTATGTGCCATGCTGGAATTTTTCTGAGCTAAATTTTAAAAAATTCACTGTGTTTCATAAGACAATGTTATTTTTTCATAGTTTTACCTATCTTCAATTTCCTACATGATGATTCTTAGTGAGTGGCTTATTGTTTCTTTCAGGACTATCACTGGTGGTGGAGGTCATTCTTGACCAGCAGCTTTACAGCAGTTTATCTCTTTATCTATGCAGTCCATTACTTCTTCTCTAAACTCCAGATAACAGGAACTGCCAGCACCATTTTATACTTTGGTTACACAATGATCATGGTCTTGATTTTTTTCCTTTTCACAGGTAAGTACAATGTTCAAACTAAAATTAATATAGGGGGCTCTGGTTTTGAAATGAGAAACATTAGATGAAATCTAGATTACGTGAAATATTAAATACAATTTACGACTCTTTTAGACAGCGTTACTTACTTGGTTTCTGACACCACAAAGATCAATAAGATACTATTTTTACATTTTCTTCCTAACTTAAAATTACATTTATTTATGGTAAAATTAATTTTCCTTTACTGACTATTATATTAGCAGGGAGTTCAAACCATTGTGTTTTCAGGGCCCCGTTCTTGTTCACTTTGATATTGAGTATTAACTTGATTCTGGATTTCATAATTGGTTCTAGAAGTTCTGTAGTTAGAGATAATTTCACTCTGTGTATGGAGGATAAAAGCTATTTTCAGCTTTCACTATCAGCAAGTGAAGGAGGCTGGTGCTGAGGAAGAAGTGAATGTTGACAAGATAGTTTTAGTACTGTTGGAGTTGTCTTGTTGTCTTACATGCTCATTAAACCACTTCCTAATGATGGAAATACACCTTAACTGGAGGAACTGATTTGAAATATGGCTCTCCAGTGTTAGTTGTCCAACTTTTCTGATGTAACTCATGCAGACCAAGTGTCTTCTACAGGATTATTCTAATGTTCATAATCACTTGACTGAAACAATAATTTCGAGGTTTATTTGATGAGAAATCTGTGCCGAATTTACCATGTGTTAGTGAAATAAGCAGCTCTTTGAAGGGTACTGGCCTTGAAAAATAGCCATGAGTGTTTTATCTTGGTGTTCATCATACTGCTGTGGTTGTATATGTAGATTTAACACATGAAGTCAGATCTTTTAGGTGTCACTGCTTGGCTTTATGAAATACTGCAATGACAGAACTAGAGAAAATGCTTCATGTGTGATGGGCTGTTCATAAAAACAGCCGTGATTGTCACTTCAAAGATTTCTAATAGGATTCTCTGTCAATAGCATGGTAGTTTGTGTTGCTACTTTTTAACTTCTTCTGCCTGTTTGTTGAAAGCTGCTATGATTACTTTGTGTTCGCTTTGTGAAATGCATCTTTTAGTTAAGTGCAGTTAAACGCAGATGAAAAAGAGGCTAAAATAGGTAAGGAAAGTAAGTCTTAGCATCAGACTTCAAGTTTGTCAGTGTAACAGTGAGAAGGACCTCTTTCATCCTTGTTTGTTCTACTACTGGTTGGCACAAAGCAAAAAAACTTCATAAAAACCTGAGGAAAATTCCTGTATGTTTGAACAATGCAGTTATCCTGTAGAAATTATATTAAATAACAGTAACTGTCACTTATTGCTGGTTTTTGTTCTTTAGAAATGTGTCTCTTTTAAGAAGGACAACAAAAGTTCTAAAAAGAAACGGGGAAAAAAAAAAAACAAGGAGGATTTAATTTTTCTATTTTTCAATTATTAGAAGGCAAAGATGGAAGTTTGCATATTGCCAGTTAAATTCTGCTTAAATTGTGGTGAAACAGGCTTCAGATGTCTTCTAGAATATATATCTAGCTATATTAAAAAAAAAATCCCAAAAATTATAGTCTAAAATGTTTTAATTACTTTTATACTAAAACAATATGTTAATATGTTTCTGGGTTTTAGCATAGGTTAGTTGCTATCCTGCCAATTTCAGTATCGCTTAAAATATGCAAATTGGTAGAATTAAAAATGTCCGTTTCATATATAAAATGATAATTGAAATTGTCATGGCACCTGCCATTTTTAATACCTGAAATGATATTAAAAGCTTCTGATATGCTGATCCCGCAGTTCTTGATATGAAGGCTAGTGAGGCACCTGAAGTACAATAATAAACTATGCTGCTGTTATCTTTGCAGTGTCGTTTTTTCCTTTTGAGAAAACCCCACAACAGTGCTCCCTGTGCTGCTTTTGTAGCTCATGAGGAAAGTTACTACATGGTCCTACTTTTTTTTTTTACATTTAAGAGAGCAGCTGCTCACTAGAAAGCTTAATGGGTACAGCAGATACATGGAGTGTGTATCCAATACATCCTTGCTAATGTACAATGCTGTGGTAACTTTCTTTTCCATGTTTAGGTGATAGATTTTTGGGCCTGAAGTGTAAACTGTTCTAGACAAATAGCACAAACAGAAGACACCTGACTTTGCTTTCTTTTGTAAGATACTCCTTAGCAGGCATTGCTTTAGAAAACGGGTTTAGTCCTTCACAGTTTCTGGAGTTTTCTAATGTAATTTTAAACACTTTTTGCATTAATAGAGTTCCAAAAATGGAATCTTGATCTGTTCCACTTACGTTAGCAGTAGGTATTTTGTTTTTCTCTGTTCTTGCCTACTAGGTCTCAGCAACTCTGACAGAAAAATAAAGGGCAGTGTTAATACCTCCTCCATGGCAGTGTGTTGTGTTACCCTGGGGCATTACAAAAGAGATCATAATGAATAAGTAAACAGGAACTGAATGTTTGTATAGCAACACTAACAGTAGTATAATCTGACTGGTGAAATCTGATGGTGTGCACACCCAAACCAGACAGTTAGATTTTAATGTACAAAGAGCAGCTAATCTTTCAAGAAATAACAAGTGTGGCTGGATGGGGATAGCTACATGATTACATGTATTTTATTCGTGGAGACAAAAAAATGCTGAGCATAGTCAAAGCATGTTTCTATACAGTGACCTCTATTTTTGAACATCATTTTCACTTGTGAGTTAATGCCATTTTCAAAATTGAGTTTTGATCTTCTGGGTAGATTGTGTTTAGAATCTGAGATTCTGAAGCACCCACCACTGTGCAGTGATTGAAACCAGTATGATACAGAGAGCTTTTAAGGTACATGAGAAGTATCAGGCAAGTGCAGAGTGCTTTTCTATTTGCTTTCTTACAATCTGCTCGTGCTTTGAATTCTTTATTCTTCATTAAACAATAAAGCTAGAAGAGATGAATAGAGCAGAAGAGTCTGCTTAATGTATTTTGACTTTATTCTGTGCAATAATCCTTGTTTTTAATTTTGAATTTAACCTGGTTTACTAACAACTGTCTCTTACACAGTTAGATGCTGGCTTTGTGTATAATGTCTTGTGTCATGTATAATGTCAGAAAGTGGTAGTATATATATCGCAGACCAGACTATTCAGCAGAATATCAAGCTGAGGACAAAATCATCAAAAAAACAGTGGAGGTGTCAGTGTCTCCCCACTAACCATAAAGGGATTTTTGGACATAGCGTGCTTCTTGGCTAAAGAAGTTTCTTGAGTCATCTTCATATCTGGGTTTGTGAGTTTTAAATGGACCCAGCAAACGATTTTTTACCTGTACCTCCCTAGAATAATCAATGACATGAAGTGAGCTGCTGTGCACTGAGATGGTTTCACTTTCCTAGGCTAGTTGAGATTATTTAAAAAGGTAGAATCTTAAAATATGCCAGTTGCCTGCTTAAGGGAAAAATAAAGATCTCTCCCACAACAGTGAGTTGTTCAATGCAGACTGCTCAGATGCTTTTTCATTCAGTTTAAGCTGGTGAGTGGTTAGGATTGGGTGAAGTAAACACTATAGCCAAGAAACAAATCTGTTATATTGGGTTAAACTGAACAAACAGATTATACAGGCTCATTGGAGGAATTGGTGTTAGACTTGGTGCTGGGTCATTTGATAGAAATGTACATGTGAAAGATGTAAAAACCTTAAAATATAAAGGAATTTAGACCAATCAGAAGATAAATGTAATGGTCTCAACTCTCTCAACTAGTGAGGTATTTTATATATTCATTTGAGGTTCTGTATTTTTTTCTGTGGGTTTTTGTCTGTTGCTTTGTTAGGGTCTTTGTTGTGGTTTTTTGTGTTTTTTTGGGGTTTTGTTGTTGTTTTTGTTTTTTGTGGTTTTTTTGCTTGGGTTTGTTTGTTTGTTTTTTAAGTACTTAGTGTTAGAATTTTTTTTTAAACAGCTTTACCAAAACCACCTTTGTGTATTTGTTCTGTCATGGTATGTTCATTGATGTCTGTCAGAGAAGCCTGAGCTGCAGAGGTGTGCTTCTTGTTGATAGTGCTTCTAACTGGGGTTTCAGTTGGAATTGAAAGAGACAAGTAAAAGCAACATCCTGGTGTGGTCTTATCTAAATCTTACCTAAATACTTCTCCTGTTCTAATGAGATGCTCATTTTAATAAGGGATGATTTTAATTTTGGTGCAAGGTGAGCTTAGAAAAATGCTCAAGATGGAAATGCTACATACGCTCTTCAAGAAAACACATTTCAAACCATGCAATGTGAGAGGCATGGTTGGATTTTGACTAGTGCCACTAATAATATCAGTTTTACTGGGTAGAGGTACTGGTGTAGGAAACGGCGTGTGCAGTTACCTGTGTTTTAGGATTGGCTTTAGTCAAAGTAGTTAAAAGGAGAATTTGAGAACCTGTCAGTACCAGTTAAAAGATCCAGTATGAAGTGCTGTCCAGTATAGTGCTCAAATCTGGAACAAGTGACAAATTTGTGAAATGGGCTAAAACACAGAAAATGTGGAAGACATTCTGGCTAGAATTTTTAAGCAAGCCACACTAGTTCAGAGCTATTCTTCCTCTCCAATTGCTACTCATTTGCAGATCCCCTTGACTGGGATATTTATTATTGTGTATTAAATCAGAAGCTTTTTTACTGCTTTACCTTTTGTGGGCCTTACAGTGTTCATGGAATCACAGGCACCCCAAGAGCTGAGGTGGAAACACTGAATTACAGTGCTAGTAAGCCCCAGTTACTGATGTAGAGGTAGAAACAGAAGGAATCTCTGCTCACCAGAGAAGGTTCTGACTACCTAAGGCTGTGTCTTGGTAATGAGTGTTGCCTTTCTCTCCTGAGTTCGTGATTCAAATCTGATATCTGACAAACATTATCACTTAAAAAGTCTCTTATTCTGCTTCCAGTACATTGGCAAAATTTTTGATAAAGTTTGAAAATGAGCAGGGTGTACATGGCCTTTGATTTACTAAACAGGCTTTTTTTTTTAGGAGGGGGAGCTGAAAATCAATGTTACTTAAACCTTTGAAAATCTCTTTATAAATAAAATGCTTGTTCACAGTGTGAAGTCTTTAAGTTCTGTTATGACTGACACAGTGTTTTATAGAAAACTGATGTATTATAAAGATTCAGACCAGCGAGGATTGGAGGAAAATACGTGGATTTATAGTGTGTTCTCATAATAAGTTGTGGCATGCTCAGAAAACTATGGTAGCTGTCATCTTGGGATAGTTGTACATTTTGGTTATGATAGTATCTTTTTGTTCTAGAACAGCAGATAAATTTTTAATTTTATCTAATCTGTTAGACATTTGGAAGAAACTGCTTTCAAAGCCATAAAAGGCTTGGAGTGGACTGTTTTATAAAAACACCCAAGAAGCAGAGGCTGAGAGGGTTATTAGAATGAAACTGTGAGAGTAAGGCTTAGAGTAACAATGCTGGTATTGGAGTATTTGACACAGTGGGAAGAAGTGAGATACACCATGCACTGCAAAGACTTAGTGATGTCAAGCCTACAAAGGAATTACATTCCTTGTGTGGTTGATGACTGATCTGTCAACAGCCATAAATAAATCTGCCATCTCCTACTGTTTGAGAGAATAACAACTGCAAACTTGGAAGGAAAGGGCAATCAGGGTAATCACAAAATAATAGTAGGTCAAAAAGCCTTTAACTGAACATATACGTGGTAACATGAGGAATGTAAAAATACAGATAATAAGCATCCTGAGATGAGTTGCTTGCTTTGGAAATGTGTAGATGTGGGCTGAAAGACAGATGTAACTCATGTTAAAAATCCAAATGCTTAATAAAGAATCTTCTAGTTATTAAGTCAGTCACAGTAGTCAAAGAGATTGGAGCTGATGTTAAACATGGGCTGTACAGACAGAAAAGGGTAATGTAAAATGAGGAGCTGAGTGCATAATCTTGTAAGTGCCTGCAGTGGAGCTGGGAAGGGCTGTCCCAGGGCTGGCATGTAGCTGTGTCTTTGAGGGGGAATTCAGTGCAATTGAGATCTTCCCCTTTTTTATCTGTTAAGGGCTAACATCTCCCTGGCAGTTTACAACTGGGTAAAAGCGTGAGGAGCAGTGCACTGCTTCTTTTAGAGGCTGAACACTTAATTAATTGACTGGGACTCTGTCTCCTTGCATATGAAATTCTTAAAGTAATTTAAAAGTAAATGTGATGGACACAGTGTCTTTGCAGTTGCCTAATACTAATTAGGGACTGTTGGTGAAAACCAGAAATTTGTTCATCAGTTTAAAAATAGAAAATTGGTATATACTAATCTCATTCAGTGTTTTGGTTTGTGGCTACTCCTTTCACTTGGTGCTTGATTCCAGCTGCTGTAGCACGCAAAGCATTCCTTTGCCAAAAAGAAGTAACAGGATACAAAGAAGAAGAAATTTTTATTCTCAAATATAAATAGAGCATGAAAAATATAAAACTGGGGCAGGTGAATTTTTCGAAGGCCTAGTTATATGTCATAATTCATAGGTGGCAGTGAAGTATTGTAGACCTAAAAAAGACAGGTAAAGGCTGACTTGGCATGTCAAGTTTCTGAGCTGGTGCTTGTGTCCCTGCTCATAGCGGTGGCAACGTGGTCACCAGTGGCTTAAATGTATGTTAAGTGGCCTGGTCCCTAAAAGCTATCTTTGCTCTAAACCAATAACCTAGCTTGGGGATGAATGTGTGTTGTTAAATTTAAAAAGTGCTGTTTTTCTGGGTAGTAAGCTGGATTACAATGTTATATTCTGTCCTGCTGGGAAGCACTTGTTAGATTTCTCTCTCAGGACAAAGTGGAAGATAAACTAACCATTTTTACTTTCTCATTTCAGGGACTATTGGATTTTTTGCCTGCTTCTGGTTTGTAAGTAAGATTTACAGCGTTGTGAAGGTGGACTGAAAAGCTCCAAAGTGTCTTTTGAACATATCTCCCTTGCTGTTTGATAATTTTTACCATGTATTGAAAAACATCCTGTGTAATTATTTTGATTTGTAAAAGTGGAAGACCAGACCACAGCATAAAATTCAGATTTTTATTGAAGAAAATGGCACCATTGCCATTTTGATATAAACAGAAATGTTTACATCATCATATGCTTATTGAATATGTTAATTATAGTAATTCAAAAATTATATCCAAAATTTGAGTTAGAACAAATAAGAATTCTATGAACTAGTTTATTTGAAAAATTGAGTGCATTATGCAGTTCTCCAGCTGGATTTCCTTCTGACTAGGGCTTGGGGTTTTTTTGTTACCTCTTTTGGTTACCATTTATATGCCATGAAAGCCTAGGACTGTCAAGTAAATCTATGTAAAATGTGAATTTTTTTTTAACTTAACTATGATTGTACATATTATCCTGCACCTTCTTTACAGCTAGGTTATCTTCTTACAAATGTACATGCATTTAGTGTAATGTAGACTTTATTAAAAATATCGACACTGGTTTTTGTTCAAATAAAACTGCACAACTCCAGCTGTTATGTTTCCTTTCTTGTTAATTGGCTCTTCACTACTTGGTCTCAGATCATACTAGTTTAAACAGTTGACTGGTTTTGAGTTTTATATTGTTTATAAGCAGTTTGATTGTGGCTTTGGCTACAGATTGTGCAAGGACTGATGGGTCACTTGAATCTGTGGCTCTAGGATGGGCAGGGGCTTCTGGACCTGTGCATCATCTCTGCATTTTCTCCAGCTTACTCCAAGATATTTTTTGCTGGGCAAACCATTACTTTCTATCAAAGATTAATCCCCTTTTTCTTCTTGTAGCCAACTGAAACATATGTTTCCTTATTCTTCATCTGTGAAGGTGAAGTGAGCTTGTTGGGAAGCTTAGACATGAATCTAGTGGGCTTGGAAATGGCTGTTTCATAAAGGCAAAGCCTTTTTTCCTCCTTTGTGGAGCTTGTGCTTCAGTGCTGGATTAGATGAGATGGAGTATATAATTATCCTCTACACCTAGAAGATGGCAGGGGTTCTTCTCTCAGGAATGTCAAAGTTTTAAAGAGGCTTCCCAAAATCTTGAATTGCCCTGGAAGCTGAGCAAAGTCACTGCAGACATGTAATTTCAGTGGTTGTGTTACAGATGCTGTTGGGAGATGAGTAGGGGGCTATTCACTCAGATTAATGGGTGAAAAGCTCAAAGCTTATTAAATGGCATATGGAAACATTCATCACTGGAAGCTGCTTTTCAGCGCCTAAACCCACAATTTAACAAGACCCAAAATTACTGTATCTTTTCATAGTCATATAAACACCAGGTAATTGCTGTTTAATGTTTGATTTCAAGTCTTACCTCTGTGTGTAGTTGTTCCTTCCAGGTTACTGAAATGTTGGGACAGATGACCTGGCTCAGGTGGGATGACTGCCAGGTCACATCTTTTGGACAGTGCCTGTGGATAAAAATGAAGCTTTAGACAACTTTAAAAGTGTCAAGCATTTGTAAAAGTGTACCAGGAGGAGCTGGCTACAGTAAACAGTTCCCTATGAGGTTCAGATATGCTCTTGATGACAACTGCCTCACAAGTACTTTCCCTTCCTACCAGCCAAATCTCCATTTCTCTACTGTTCCTTCACAGAGGTGGAAAACAGCTGCATTGCAGAGGGTAGTTAAGCAGCAAAACGGGTGATGACTTTCTGGGATTGTTAGGGCTTTCAGGTGTGGTGAAGAGGGAGCTGGGGAAGGGAGTGTGTTCAGGATTGTTGGCTGGAACATCTGCTGCTCCTGGATCCCAAACAGCAGGAAAAGATGGGAGTTAAACAATCCACAGTTTTTGAACTTCTCTTCCCTGAGGGTAGAGGGGGAAAAGGGAGGTATTTGTGGCAGTAATTCTGGTGCCATTGACTTGGGGTAGAGGTTTTCTGGGCAGAAGTGGGCTGTGTGTTCATCTGGAAGGTGGGAGCTGGCTTCTGAGACTCTTGGGGCTGGGAGTGTCTCGGGCAGAATGGTGGCTGCGCTGTGGTGTGCCCCTAGCCTGTGCCACTGCTGTCACAGCAAGCTTGTTGTCCTCCACAGACCACGTACCTCTCAAAGAGCTGACAAATAAATGTTGTCTGGGAAACAGCAGGACTCTGGAGCTGCTGACTGGGGTGGCTGTGGGCACAGAGAACTTCTACAGACCTTGTAGGACAACATTGTGTTGGGTGATGTAGGGAGGAGGGTGCTTTTTGCCCCCCAGGGAAGATTCCTTTGAGGCCCTGAACAGGTCCATGGCATGTGGATCAAACCCAGTGGGTGGCTTTTATTTCAGGTACTTCTTTGGGTGACAAGTACTTCAGTGTGTGGTTTGTAAGTCTGGCCCTGCCTTCCTGGCCCAGTGCAGGTATCCTTCAGGAAGCACAGGGTGCCTTCCCACGTTGTTAATAACTTTAAACCACTCTTTCTGTGTCCTATATACGATGCTCCTAACGTGCTGAGCAGCGGGGGCCAGGCTGCAGACACACCCAGAGGAGTGTGGGCTCCAGCTGCAGGGAGGGCTGGGTGTGTGTGAGGAAGGAGGGAAAGTGTGAAGGGATCCAGACAAGACCCAAGCTCCTGCGTGGGGCCCTCAGACTGGGTGTTACACTCTCTATAAGGTGCTATTCTTTCACTGAATTATTTTCCCAGTTTTAATCCTGATAAATAAGAGGCTTTTATTCTGATACTGTTTGTTTTCAAAGATTAAAAGTTATAATAAGACAATTGCTGGCAAAGTGTATAGCTTATAGCAGAAATAGTCTTTGTTTTGAGGTTTTCCTGTGTCAATGTTCTTCAGTGGCTCTCATTAGGAAAAGCAGCACATGCCAGACTTTGACAAGTAGGAGCGGGAGGAGTGTAGCCTAGCAAGAAAAGTCTAAAATATTTAAATATAAATAATTCACCTCAAAAGTTTGCTTTCTGAATGTTTCTTGCCATAGTACCTAATTACCATGTTATTAAAGCAGTGTGCAAATCTGTAAGCCGTGGGTTTGGAGTGGCGTGACAGATATAGCTGTAACTCCGCTATTATCAGTCAAGTTCACTTTTGAATTTTGAATTATTTTTTTTTTAACTAATAGTTGATTTTATGTAAACCACCCAGCGATTAGGAGTTGATTTCAAAGATTATCCTTCATAAAGTCTCTTGATCATATTTTCCTGTGACTCATGGATATAATCTTGTATCCCTGGGATATTCATGGCATGCTTGTCTAATTCCCCACAGTAGCTAATCTCACTTTTCTACCTTAAAAAAAAAATATCAAAATATCTTTAAAGCAGGACTGGTAAAAAGGCAACTTTTACAGCAAATCTCCAGCTCCAATTGCTCCTGCTGGGGAAGTCATAATGATGAATTTGTGACATAATTTCTGTGGCAACATGCTGGGATTTCATAAATGGTGATGGTGATTATAGAGCAGGATCAGGTGAAGCTGGATTGTGATGGAAAAAGCCCTGATTCAAATGCAAATTGTTCAATAATGGCATAGAGGATACCAAAAATTATTGGCAATTTATTTTATTTGGGTTAAGCTCCTCATTCAGTCTTCTTCAGTTGGAAGTGACTCTTCCAGTGATGTGAGGAAAGAAATGTCTAGAAAATACATTTTTCTGCTCTCAAGAGAACAAAATTGTTCTAATTTAATAATAATTAATCAGTTAGTGTAATTAATAAGGATGTTCTCTATTTCAATAATTTCTCCCATTCAAGACTCTCCAAGTGCTTCACAAGCCCTAATTGATTCCACCTTACTACTCCCTGTAGCAGAACCACATCATTTACCTCATTTTCTGGAGACAAGGAGGTGTGCGAGTCCAGCAAAGTGATTTAATCAGGTTAAATGATTTGCCCAAGGCCAGACAAGGAGCTGAAGTCAGGAAAAATCTGTGTTTCAGAGATAAGCCTCTCTCCAGTTGGGTTTTGGCTGTGGGAGAGCAGGTGCAGCTATTGCACAGCCATGGGAGTGGGGGCCAGGCAGTTGCAGCCTCCACATAAATCTGGTGGCTTTGTGTTGTCCAGTGCATGAAGCTGGGAATAGGAACAAGCCCCATGGACACACAGTGGTGGTGAAACCAGCTGAAATTGGCTGCTCATTAGTTATTCTCGCTGAAACTGGAAACAACTTGGTTTGTTTTCTGGATTTTCTTTTCCCTTTTTTTTCCTTTTCCTCCAAATCACTTGGAATTTAAACTGTTTAACTGAGGATTAAACTAATCACTTCTGCAAAATGCTGTTCCCATACCACCTAGTGTACATCTGTTAACTGGGGAGGGATGACTGAACCAGTTGCCAGATGGTCTCTTGGATTTGGGTGGCGAGGAGCCAAGGAGCTGCCAGTTGGTTTGTGAGGTTCTAGCAAGGAAGTCACGCTACACGCACACTCCCCTCAGTTACTCTTCTTTGCCTTAATGAAGATGCTGCCTAATGCAATAAAGCAGCCATTAGCCCCCTCCCTGCACTCCCTCCTCCCCAGAAGGGGTGAGTTTATAAGCCTGATTTGTCTGACTGAGGCTGGCTTTTCCAGGAGCTCGGGTTCTCCGCACGCTATGTGTGCAAAGGCACTTTCTCAATTCAATCCGGTGTCGGCCGGCTGCCTCTTTCTGTGCCAAAGTGCAAAGATGCTGTTGTTAAAAAGCTGCTCTTTGAAAGGGGTTTTGATAGCTAGAAATTTAAAAAATCGTTGCTAAGTCTTGATTATCAAATGACACATATGCATCTAAATGTAATAAATACTGGCCCACATCACTTTGACTCTTTTAAAAACTTCGACCTGAGGGCTGGATGCTGTGCTTTGTATTTAAAAAGCATATAATATTTGCCATTGCTTGGAGTAGGACACAACCCCTGCTGTGCTGGAAAGAAGTCTGAAGAGGCTGTTTGTAGTAGGGTAATACAGGTGTCCTTACCAACACTCAGAACATCTTTTCCAGGACTGGGCCAGAACTCGGGATCCTCAGGGGTAACACTGACGTGGTGTGTTTTGCATGGGGCACAGATGTGGCATCCAGAACCCAGCCTGTTTCTGACAGTGCCCTTGGCATGGGCTGTGGTGCCCATTAGCTGTCACAATGGGTTGTGGAGTGAAAAACACCCATCTTGAAATGAGTGAAATAATGAAATGACAAAGGGGCCTTCTTCTAGCTGAGGAAGTCTGGGGTGGTGCAAGGTGGTGCATTTTTTTTACCCCTTCTTACACCAGAAAAGTCTTCTCGGCCCTAAGAAACTCACAAGAGGGAGGAATTGATGGCTTCAGCATTGAAAAAAAAAAAAACAGTTTGGCAGCTGAGATTTTGGTTTACTGTCAGAAAGGTGGTGGACATCAACAAGATTCAACCAAAACCATTTGTTGGAGGGAAGTCAAATCAATGGTTTCTTCTCCATTCTGTGGAGTGACAGCATCTCCAAACTCACCAGTGTTGGGGCCAAATTGTGGGGCTACACTCTCATCCACACCATTTGGCTATATTAATGATGGTGTTAGATACACTGCTAAGCAATTCCTTGTACTTTGAGAGGTGAATTTATTTTTTCTTGAAAGGAGGAATTTGGCAAGGGGCAGAGGTGATGTGTGCTCCCAGGGCTGGTCTTACCCAGCTTGCAAAGCTCCCCAGGGTGGGTTCTGCTGGTGAACAAATCTCCTGGCATTGCAAGGCAGTGACTGTGTCCAGATTTGGCCAGTACTGATGTGCAGAGCTGAGACCCCCATCTGTGGGGAGCTGCAGGTCAGAAAAAGCCCTTGGCTTTGTCTTGAAGAAATGCGTGGCCAAGTTGTGCACAGTCTTTGTCGATGTTCACGTGGCGTCACTCAGCAAACAGCTCTTGGTGGAAGCAGGGCTGGGGCCCGTGGGGCAGCTTGCATGGGCATGGGAAACAGCCCTGGCCCTGCAGAGCTTTCTCCCAGTTTACTGTGGTGCCCTGGGCAGGGGCTGTGTGTGATTAGAGCAGCACCTGGCTACACGGGGAGGTATCTGTGCTACTGCTCCAACCCACATCCCTCTGTTCCTCCTCTGGAGGGAACAGCATGTTCCCTGCCAAGCCCCATTCTCTGGGCAAATACCACCCTGTCCTAAGGTTGCCAGAAGCAAGCAACCACCTGAGCCAGAGGCTCAGGAGATGTAAGGTACCTATGACTTTTCCATTTGCTCCAGCTTTAGTGTGAAAATTCCTCTAGAAAAATACACCTGAACACTTGTGGTTTGGGCAGGGACCTGGCCAGGAGCACGGAAGGGAAGGAAAGGTCTCTGATGAAGCTCCCTCTAAGT
Organism: Parus major; assembly: GCF_001522545.3. Classification (NCBI taxonomy): domain Eukaryota; kingdom Metazoa; phylum Chordata; class Aves; order Passeriformes; family Paridae; genus Parus; species Parus major. Next base: position 271,964 of record NC_031772.1, read on the forward strand.
TCCAGTTTAAGTTTCGTCTGCCCCAGCCCTGAGAGTGCCACAAAACTGGCTTGTGGATGCAAGCACCACTGTTGTCTGTGTGTCACCATTGTCCCTTGACTGCTGCAGCTCTCCTGGGACCATGTCAAACCTGCTCCCAGCCCTCCTGCCAAGGCTTCTGTTGTCCATTTGGCTTTGTGGGTGCTTGGCTTCTTGTGTACATGCAACACCAAGGGAGGACAAAATATGCATGTGGCACTGGAGGAAGCAGATGAATGGAGATTTGGGCTCAGAAGGGAGTTTTGTCTGCTTTCTATGCACAAAGATGCAGTTAAAACTTTGTCTGGGCTTGCCAAGGAATGGGAAGTAGAAAATAGCACACTCTCTTGGAGTGGAGAAAGCAAAACAAAACATCCTGAACATGATCCATCAGGAGCACAGTGCTGCTGCTTGGAAGCTCAAAGAGAAGGGCCCAGAGGCTGCCCTTGGATGGATCACCAAGAGTAGATAGGCGATGTACAAGCTCCATCAGAGCAGTCACGCACTGCCCATCTTTGAGGAGGGAGCTGATGCTTTCTCAGCCACTTCTGAGAAACAGAAGATTAAGTGTGGCAAGACTTTATAGCTGTTTTTAAGGATGAATCAAAGAGACAAAGGCCAACTGAGATGCTGAGAATGTGCACATATGGAAGAAGCTCCTTTATTGAAATTACAGGCACACAAATCCAGAAAAGCCTTGTGGGTTAGGTCTAGGTGCTGATTTTGGTAAGCTTCTTAATTGGCGTGATCCCTCCTTGCCCGGGTTATGGGGGAACTGACCTTCACAAACCCAGCTCAGGGACGAGCATTGGCAATCCTCAGGGCTGGGTGGTGGCATGAGAGGGACCCTGCTCCACAGGGCTGTGATACAGGGCAGAAGAGTGAAGGAAATGGTGAAGGGAACAGGACAAAGCCCTACTCTGAGTGCCGATTTCCCAAGACAACACTGAGCTGGAATGCTTAAAGAGGATCTTCTGAAAATGACTGATGGTGAAACACTAGCTTTGGTTTCTGTACCTATCCATTGCACTTTTAGGAGGGTAGATGTTTAACCTGTCCAGAAGCTCAGGTTTATTGAAGCCCTTGTGCAGAGAGGATCCTTGGAGGCCACAAAAGCTGTGGGCAGCTTGGAAACACCAGGCTGGCTTTAGGATGGCGTGTGGCTGTGCAGGGAGCCACCCTGCTGCTCGTCACTTCTTCACACATCCCAGTTGTTAACGTGCAAGGAAATTCGGGGCATCATCATTCAAAACTCTGTGTCCTTCACACAACAGGACTGGTTTCTGTGAGCTCATTTGGAATGTGTTTGGGGATCAGATGAGAAATGAAGCAGGATCAGAGCCAGCCTGAGGGAAGCTCCCATTTACGTGCATTTCTCTCTTTTCTAAAAGAGGTCTCCAGTGTATGCATGTGCAGCAGAGAGAGGTCTGGGCAAGGAGCACGCCCTCAAAGCAATTCCAGTTCTGCCTTTGGGATGTGCCTTACATTTCACACAAACTGAACTGGGTCCAATATGCTCTGCATGATAGAATATGGCTTTGTGAGCACGTTCATATGTGAGACTAGCATTAGTAGGCATTTGCGCTTCAATTTCTGCTAAAAGCCAACAGATGGGGAAAGTAAACGCCAGGAAACCACACCCTGATCAGGTGGCTTGAGCTGTGCTCATACTGTATTTAGACGATAGGCTGTGTTGCATATTTGGAGTCTGATCTTGTGAAAATGAAACCCTGCTGGTGATAACCCACAGAGGTTTGCACACTGGGAAAATGGCCAGATTCCTCTGGAAAATTGTGAACTTCCAACTGGGAGAATTAATGAAAGTTCACTTTTGCCAAAAAAACAGAATTTCATCTCCTTGCATGAAAAAGATTGGCTCTCATGGATGAAGAATCCCCCTCTCCTGCCCCCCCATCTTGCACACATACAAGAGGAAACGTGGCAGCCAAATACCCAAACCTGCTGTAGGGATCACAAGTAATTTGTTCCCTGTATCTGAAAGGGGTAAGGTGAGAAGTCAGTTTGGGCTGCAGCAGGAATGGGCAGGCTTCATGCTGAGAAACCCTTTATAAATGGAAGGGGTGGGATTGCCAGGACACCTGTGGCACTGTGGGGTGACAGCAGCGTGGTGAGCATGTTTGAGGCCATGCAGGTTTATACAGTCTGTGCTGAAGTGGGGAAAAAGACCAGGGCATCTTTTCTAGCTCAACTTCCTATGGTGTCTGGCACCTTCCGAGGCGTCTACTGGGCAACTTGGACCCAGCTGCTGGAGGATGGTGCACAGCTGTCCTGCTCCCAGCACTGGCCTCCTGGAGTTTCACTGCTTTTTGGAAAACTTCATAATGATTTTACTCTTCATCAGTTGAATCTGGCTTTGTCTGGATGCATCCTTAAGTCTCTCCATTCAAAGTGAGACCAGGCTTTTTTCTCTTTGTACCAGCTGTGTAAGTGAGCTCCCCAAAATGCTCTGCCCTCTTCCACTGCCCAGCTTGGCTTCAGGGAGACCAAATTAAGGGTTGCATGCATGAGGCAAGGTCTCTAGAGGGCATCAACTCCTCAACCCCCTGGGGTTCAATACTGTCAGAGAATTTTGACCTAAATAACTTTCCCAGGTCACTTTTTTCAAGTTTTCTTCTCTAGCTTCCAACTCACAGTTTCTGAGGTGGGCCTGCAGTTCTCCTCCACAAGGCCAGCTCTTTCCCTTCCCCTGGCACAGACTGCAGGATTTCTGACAGTGGTGCAGGCAAGGTAATCACCTCAGATGAGCACCAATCCAGGCACTAGTTTAGTTTTTAAAGTGCAGCAAAGACCATTTCAAGGATTTTGTTCTTCTAGCAGAGCTGTCTGGCAGTTTCTGAGCAGAACCTGATCCAAGTGCTTTTGTAGAGCTCCTGTTTTCTTCAATAGCCCAGAGGTTAAGTTCCTTGACTGTGTCTGTCAGCCAAACTGCGTGATGATCACAACCTGGCAAAGCAAAGACTGTTCATCTTCAAATTCAACAATTACATGCAGAAGAAAAATAACTCAGCATGATGCAGAAGAAAAATAACTCAGCATGATGCTCTGCTGTATCTTGCTGCCCTGCTTATGGAGGATGGGCAGCAGGATGACCTGAAGGACGGGGTGCTGCTGTACTGGGGTTGAGGGCTTGTCTGAAATGCAGCCTTTTACCTTGTCCCACTGGATTTTAGCTTGTCATAGGGAAAAGGGGACAATTCAGGATATTTACGAGTTTCTGATGTGAAAGGGAACAAAGTTATCTGGGATCACTGATAACATATTGTTTGAATGACCTTCAGTGGGTTATGTTTAGGAAAATTTGACGAACTTTAAATGAAAAATAGTATTTGGACCTGAATTTTTAGCCTCCTTGAACAATATTGCTGCAGTTCCTAAGAATAACCTGCAGAAGGATTTTTCTTCTTTGGGGAAAGGCAGGTCACAGTGCTGCTACAGGAGCTGAGGGTGTGGGAATTCATTGCTTCTCCTGAGGGTGCGGAGCCAACACCCACTCCTTGCTTGGCTCCAGCCAGCTGAGTTTACCCATCTACATGTATTTCGCACGCTGTAACTAAGCTTGTCTGCTCACATGAAAAGCTAAAGGTTGCGGACTTCAGGCAATTAATAGAAAGGAGATTTTGGAGCTTGGTGCCGTTGGCATGCAAAGTATTGGAGGGTGTGTACAACACTCTTGGAGGGTCAGGGTCCAGGTGGGAACTCCCCACATTGTCTCCCTCCACATGCAAAAGCTTCCCTGCTGCTGGATGGATGGTCTGAGTGGAAGTGCAGGTCCTTTGCAGGTCCTTGGCCACTGAGATCTTTGCAGCCCTGGCATCCCACCTTCAGCTGGCCTTGGGAACTGCTGTGCTGGATTTAACAAATATGGGCTGTAGGGAGAAAGAACATCTTTAACCACCCCAGAGAGATTTGGGTCGTGCTTATGACTTGAATGTTTACTTGATGAAGAGTGAATCACTTCAGTCCCCTTGCAGCCCTTGGAACCACTTGTGGAATGAATAGCAATTGTTCTCTGCTCAATTAGTCATATATAAGTGAATGCCTTGTGGTGGTCGTCCCCAGAATGGTGCATAATTGATGCACTTAACTGATGGTTAGACCAGAAGGATCTCACTTTCTTTGCATGGCAAAATATGGGAAAAAGATACAATGCTGGAGGAGTTGTCCTGGGCCTCTGGGAGAGGGAATGTGCAATGGCTGCATGGGAAGCTATTGTGCCCAGTGCAGTGACCTTGAAACATATTGAGCTTATTAGAAGTGCATGTTGACTCTTAGATTTCAGTGTGACTGCGTGGCAAAGCAGTTAGGCCAATGAATATGTGATAATGTTTTTTATAAATGTGATAATTAGATAAAAGAAGAGGGATTTGGAGTTTAGACTCGAAGACACTAATTAAATTCACATTGACAAATCAACATATTGGTCTCATATGGATTAAAGCAGCTCTGAAATGCTTCTTTTGTTTTGATTACAGTAATTAAATTCACACGTTTTTGCCAATCCATAACAGTTACCTTGAAACACAGAAGGCTGAACCTAAATCTTCAAAACGCTCATCGATGAATGTGCTGAAGTCAGAGCATTTTTGCAGAGCAAATAGCTGAGGATTTTTGGGACTAATATTTGTAAAGTTTTTCTACCCTCTCAACTGAACACTGTCAGAATGATGCATGCTCTTACTCAAATGCTGAGTGCTTAACTGCAGTTTTAAATTATGCTCAGTGATGAAGTAATAAAATATTTCAGTAAATATGTCTCAGAGGAGAACTTGAGAAAGAAAAAAACCACATCTATTCCCAGTAGCCAATCTTTTCAGGTCAGTATTTAAAAACCATAGGTCACACATCAGAGAATTATGAGCTGCTGCTGGCAATATTTTTGGAAGTTAGGACTTCATAAATATATCAACTACTTGATGCAGGGCTGCCCTACAGCAGTCACCACAGAGCCAAAGCCAGGGGATGGGAGTTTTGAAATTTAAATATTTGTGGTCCTTCTGCTGGGTTAAATCTGAAAAAACCGAGCTCACTGATGTGCACGTTGCCCAGAAACGGGAGAAATGCTATCAAACTGACTACCCTGTCCTGGGCTGGTGGCTGCTCTTGCCCGCAGGGCAGGGAGGTGCTTTGGGAAGATGGTTTTTAGGGTTGCAAGGTGCTGTTCCAGCCTCTCCTGGCTGGAGAGGAGCACAAAGGCATCACAGGGTTTTGTGCTGTACAATTCAGACAAAGCCTCTCTGTCATCTTTAAGGACAAAAATCTCAGTGTAAGCATTACTGCCTCCTCTCCAAAGCCTTAGGTGCAAAGGGCCCCACAATAATCCTGAGTCATCACCATCTCATCATTAGTGAATATTCTGTTTTCTGTCAGTAAACACAGTTTAAGCACTTTATAGTTAAGCTTCTTAAGATTCATAGCTGATGAGGGAGCAATGAGGACAGGATTTTAATGAATACACACAAACTGGGGAGTTCCTGGGGGAAAGGAGAGGTTCGGGCTCTGTCTAGAAAAGTGTTCGAGGCACGTGGCAGTAGAATGCATTTAACAAGGAATTCCTTACTATGAGGCTAATTATGCTAATCTTTGTTGTGTTATCTGCTTCAAATCTGGCTGTTGAATGGGCAACTGGACCTGAAACTCTATGAACTGGGGAGGTTTCTACTGAAACTTGTGCAGTATTATTGCAAAAATTTGCTCTATTTCTTTGATTAGAGGAAACTCATTGTGTTCCTCCCAGAAGATTTAAGTTACAGGATTTGATCCAAGTTCAGGGAAAGTTTTGGCACTTTATTTAAAGACTGAACTTTAAATGTTTCCAGCTGCAGGTGGAAGGTGAGCCTGTGTGGGACAGTGGGAAAGCCAATGGGAAGGGCACTGTGAGAATCTGGGGACTGTAAGGGGTGACAGCATTCTCCTCAGAGGTTTTTCATCTCTGCTGTGGTGGGGTTTATTTATTTATTTTTTTTAATCAAAGCACTGAAATACTGGTGGATGGGGTGTGCTGTATAAATGCAAATTTCATTTACCTCTGTCTGCTGTCAGCTGGGTGCAGGTGAATCCCAGTTCCCAAGGAGGGAACAGTGTGGGGATGTGGGGGTAAATAAGCATCATGGGGACATTCAGCACCTCTGGGGCTCTGCTCTCCCTGCTCTGGTTTAAACAGCAGTGGGGACAGCTGGGACTGGCTGTGTCCTTGCAGCTCTCCTAGCCTCGGGTGAGGATCTGCGGGACTGCCTGTGGGAGCGAGAGGGGATGGCACAGCAGTTTTGACCTTGAGGAGGGTCCACTGGAGTCCAACATAGAGCAGCTGCAAGTCCTTCTCACCTTCAAATTTCTTTACAGATGTTGCTCAATTAAGCCTACCTAATTAGATCTGTTTGTCGGTGATTCGTTCTCAATTATCACCAGCCAGCTTGAGGAGTGACTGCCTGCTGCCATGCGTGTAAAGTGGGAGCTGGTTGCTGAGAATCTTCTGCTAGCAGTCCTCATTTTGGGGAGAAATATTGGTCTGTTGCAATGTACATCTTCTGTCACCAGTTTTGCCCGAGGTGGGATTTCTGCGTTGCTGCAGAAGCGCCCTGCGCTGTCCCGGGCCGGCTCAGAGGCTCCCAGGCTGGGGGGTGGCTCCGCTCCTCTGGTATGGATCGAGGAGGGGACAGTCCCTGTCGCTTCTCTGGAACGGGTGAAAGTTCCCGTTTGAGCGCTGAAAGCTCCTTAAAGGCTCCGGCTCTGTCTGCGCTCCGCGGGAGCCGCCGCTGCAGCTGGGACAGATCTTGAGTAGCTCTGCTGGTGACAGCGTGGACTGAGCTAAAACCCACCGTGGGTCTCTATACAGGACACTGCCAACACATCAACTGAGCTAAAACCCACCGTGGGTCTCGATACAGGACACTGCCAACACATCAACTGAACTAAAACCCACCGTGGGTCTCGATACAGGACACTGCCAACACATCAACTGAACTAAAACCCACCGTGGGTCTCGATACAGGACACTGCCAACACATCAACTGAGCTAAAACCCACCGTGGGTCTCCACACGGGACACTGCCAACACATCAACTGAGCTAAAACCCACCGTGGGTCTCGATACAGGACACTGCCAACACATCAACTGAGCTAAAACCCACCGTGGGTCTCCACACGGGACACTGCCACACACCGACTGCTCCTGCCCCAGCCCTGCTGCGGTGTCCGGAGCCAGCCGAGTCCCCAGGACGTGCGTGGATGGCAAGGGGCTCAGAGTTTGGGATTGGGCTGTGGGGGTTGGAGAGCAAGTGGAGTTTGGGGTGGGAGGAAGTAGGAGAGGAGGAACAATAAAGTGTAGGAGGTTCAGCTAAGTTTTGCCTACCTATCCAGACGTGACATTTGTGCCAGCTAGCCAAAACTCAAGATAGATGCCACTGCAATTAGTTTTAAAATGCCCATTATTCTGGAGGATGCTCAAGTCCTCAGCCCTTATCCAGAGAGGTCCCTTGGAAGGTGGGCTGGTTCAAACCTCTGAATGCAGGGGTTTTTTTTGTGAGGCTCCACCAAAACAACCTCCCTGAGATGATCATAAGAAAATCGGAAGTGGCATCTGTTCAAGGCAGCTGCAGGTTTGAAGCTGTCCAAATTCTGGACAACACGAATACATTTTTGTTTTTTGTGTTGGATCACAGTGGATACAAAGCCCGGTATAGAACAAGGTACTCGGATGAGTTTGCATCTTTCCCAGGATTTGCCATCCCTGTGTACCTCGGCTGTGTCACTACAGCTCGCAGAGGATCTGTCGGCACCACGTCCCCAGGCTGTAGGCAGCATGGGAGACAGCCGGCCACCAAGAGATGAGCTGGCCTTCTTCTCTCTCAGCTGGCCACCAGTGGCCCTGGAAGAAAAAATGCTCAGCTGTGTATAAGATGCGTTGGAAAATTGCACAATAAGTGAAATCAAGAAGAAACTTGGATGGGAAGGGGTTAGTTAATGAAATAAATAATCACACACTTCCAGTCTTCCTTCATGTGAGGGTAATGAATGTCTAATTCAGGAAATGAGCAGAGAACTCCTTGGGACTTGTCTGACCCTGGTGTAATTTGAATTGTTGATGTTCCACAGTGCTTCCAGTCCTCTGGAAAATCAGCTACTCTTAGCTATTGCCTGTCCCATCTTACGGCAAATGCCCCTCCTGCTGATTGCCCCTTCACCTTAAAAATAAAAAGCACCCACTGTCAAATGTGAGGTTGATGAGCCTTGTTACACCTCCAAACTCTGCTGCCATTGGTGAGAACTTGTGCCTTGTGGGCACCCTGGGGCTGGCAGCTGTGATGTCCCCAGACTATGTGGGTGTCAGGGATGTCACTTACCACACAAATACTTGCTGGTGGAGAGTGGTTGGGTATCCTTACATGCACGACGCATTTTTCCTGAGGCGTTTTAGCTGAAATATGGCACTAAAGATAAGTTTTCCCACCCTAAAGGAGTCTGGCAGGTATCACAGAAGTCTTTTGGGTAATATAGCAAGACTCTTTTTTGGCTATTTGCAGGCTTCCAAGCCCAAAGCTGTCCTTCCTTTTTCGGAAGATGCTATGCTATAAAAAACACCAACACCACCAGAAAACCCTAACCAACCAACCAAAAAACCAAAACAAACCCCCCCAAAACAAAACAACAAAAAACCAAACCAGACCAACAGAATAATTTGCTTAAGACTCAAATTCACAGTACCAAGTAAGATATAATTTCACCCTTTGATCTTCAAAGATCTCATCTGGTGTCTGCTGAAGTCAATGAAAGCCACTCTGTTTGACTTCAATGAACAGTTATAACATACAACTCAGAATTATCCTTCCATTTTATCTGTACATGTCTGAAGCCTCTCTGGTGGAAATAAATTTCAGTATGTAAGTTTGGGTGTTTTAACATAATTTTATGTCACATTTAAGTGTTTCATATTTGAACATGAAAAGAATTTTTTTTTTCCCCTGAAAAACACAACTGCTATTAAAGAAGCATGTGGCATCAAGCCCAGATCACCTAGCAGGAGTTAATACAACATTTGTAGCTGCATCAGTACTGCTGAAACGAGCACTCAGTTGCTAATGAGCTGCCTGCCAAGCAGTGATGCTGCCTGAAAACCTTTCTGGTCCTTGGCATCTGCCTCTAATAGAGATATGAGATATATAAACCCAGAAAATTATCTTCATTATGTTGGATTAATTCTGCACATAGTCCAGTGTTTTAGCCTACTGTAAACCTGGAATTATCTCAATGTAAATGCACTAAATAATCGTGTGAAATTTGCCTTGGTGTGGAGATCTGGCATTTTCCTTCTCCACTCCTATGTGCATCCTCAGCACCAAGTGTTACTGACTAGTCTGGAGGGGGAGGTTTAGCAGCATGAGGAATTTGTAATAGAAATCAAATATTAGTACAAGCAAGATGATATCTTGCCCAAATGAGACATGATTATATAATTAATCTTGATAGTTATACATGATTTTGTGTGTATGTGATTTGAATACTGGATTAAAAGGAGATGAGACACTGAGATGATTTGCTTTCTGGCAGAATCCAGGCAGAAAGGTGAGCAAAATTTCCATGGGTTCTGGGGTAAGTTTGAAGGATTTCATCCAGCTCAGATTGTGATGGAGGTATTTCCCTGCAGAAATCCTGGACCAGAGCTCCACAGCAAAGAACTGGAACTGAGCGCTCTGGTGCAGTTCAGCACATGCCCATGGTTTTGATGAACAGGGATGTTTTTAATGACACATTAATAACAAACAGCATTATGGTCTCGATGCGTGTTCTTCAGACACGTCATCACCTGCTGGGAAATTCCCTTTTGTGCACAGCCATTGCTGTGGTGCCTTATCTCCCTTCCAGTCTGGCTTCTGCTTCATTCCCATTCCATCATTGCTTGCACAGCTTTGTACCCTTTCAGTCCCACAGCATCTCCAGTCGGGGGAGCGCAGGCTGTGCTCTCACCCCTGGGATGATCCATCCCTTGGGGTGGCTGCTGCGGGAAGCTGCTTCCCTCAGCCTCTTCAAGCTCAGGGAGGGCTCTGTGGCACAGGAACCTGGAGCATCTCCCATCACGGAGTGGGATGCACACGTGTGTGTATTAAGGATCTGTCAGACTAGATCCCAAACATTTCAAAGACAAAATACTTCACATTTGGGGTATTTGACATGTGGGTTGTTTGTTTGGTTTTTTTTAATAGAGTTTTTATTCCCTAATTTTTTGTATGAACTAGTGATAATCAGAGGAGGGCAGTGAAGTCTCAGTGTTTGATCTTTATATTTACTTTTCAGTGGAACTTTTCTCTTTCTTCTACCTGTTTTTTCTCCTGTCCTGTTTTTTGAGCACTGCTCATACAGTATGAAGTTCAGCAAAGCAGGATAATGCAAAAAAAAAAAAGATAACTTATGCAAAAATCACTGCAATCTCAATTTACATGCTTATTTATTTTAATTACAGCAGGATAGTTGTTATTCCTCCCTCTACCATAGAGTCCTTTAGGAATCTGGTGTGATGGAGAAAAAGCCCTGGAGAGTCTTTGGAAAAGTAAAGGCATGCATGTGTTTGGTCCATAGGAGTGATGACAGAGAATAATCTGCTGCTGGAATAAGAATTACTGGCATTTCTAAAGGGACTGAGGTTTTGGACCATACAAAAGGAATAGTGAATCGTGATTGTAACCACTGTCTTTGGGTTTTGCTTTTTAATCACCTGCTAACTGTTTTGTGGTGGAAATGGCATGAACGTAGCCGTGCCCCTATATAGGATGTGATGCAGCAACAATTCTGAGGTCTACTTCATAAGGTATTGACAAGCAAATATTTTAATTTTGATTTACGTCCCTGAGAGTTATTCCACTCTTTCCCCATTCCTTAAAAGCCAAGCCCACCTCGATGAAGCCCACAGGGTTGCTGTCCCTCTGACAGCTCCTTCTTTGGAGCTTTGACAGGCACTGCAAGTGTGTTTTCCCCAACAGAAAGATGCAGGCAGGAGAAAGGATGTAAAAAGTTCAGGGGATAAACCTGGTGAAAAAACATGAGAGCAGATGATACTCCAGGCAGCAGTGGGGTATGTACAGCTGCATGGCTTGGACTTAGTGCTTATGGGTGTAATTATTCTTGTAATCGCTGTTTCAGTCTTGCTGGTTTCAGAGGAATTATTCTGGGTGAGGGATTTCTATCATATAAACTGGATTCCGGGCAATGTGAGAGGAGAAGAGGATGGAGCAGCAAGAACAGAGAGGAAAATGCTCTCCATGGTGTGGGAGATGAAGGTGACAAGGAGAGGGGCCTCTGTGGATGGGGTACCTTGCAAAGTTTAGGTGCCAGCACTGGGTGATTCTGTAAATCTTACTGCTGCTGCCACGTGCATAATACAGTGCTATTTCAGGAGAAACCTTGGGAACCAAATACAGCTTAGATGAGAGATGGATACTGTGCCTGTTGGTGTTTCTGGTGTTGCATGCCAGCATCAGTCCATGACACAGAAACCTAATCCAGCATCACAACTGGAGAGAGTAAATGCCACCATGTTCCCAGGAATATTTTGGAGCTCCTGCCATTAAAGATTGCCTTAAGTACAGATGGGATCAACTGACCATCGCACAATTTTAATGGTGCAACAGTGACAACCAGTGGCCAGCTGGGCTAATCCGGGATGAGTGCCATCCCTCCAAACCAGAGCCAGGTACCTTGGGGGCCCGGAGTCACACTGGTGTGGCTCTCTCCAGGCACTGGGAGATACCCCACCAGAGAGTTCTGCGGGTGGCAGGCTTTGATGTTTCCATCTTCGGGGTCATCACCCCACATTGCTGATGGGTAAAATGTTAGTGTAGTGTTTTGGGGCTGAGTTTCTGCTGCTGAACACTCAGGACATTTGGTGCAATTGGTTGGAGAGGGCAGAGCACAGGTGGGAGGAGGGTTAAGTCTCTAATGATGCCAGTTTACATTTGGAGTTGTGCTTCACCTCCAACAACTTTATTTCCTTACTGCACATTTTTGTGCTGAAATGGGCATGACCTCAGACAAAGCACAAAACAGTTGAATGTCTCATGTAAGACTTTCTTTTTCCCTCTCCTCAAACCCAAAGAAGTAATTTAGACCCCAAAGTGCTTGTCCTGCTCTTTGTGTGCAGAGAACCCCATGGTCGACCAAACAGTTTTATTGCAGGAAAAGCAGAAATTCCCCTGCCTGCCTCCACCTGGGCCCTGCTGTATCCCACTCACAGCATCACAAGGACTCAGAGCTGTGCCTAGCACATCATCCTAGCACAGTCTTTCCCCTCCCAAGAGAAGTTTGGTGTTTTGTGGGAGCTGGTGGGGCTTGAGGTCCTCCTGCTCCACGTCTGCCATCTGTTTTGGGCAGGCCTCGATCCCTTTCCCAGGGAGGTGACAGCATCCCTTCCCAGGGCCACTGCAGGGAGGGCACATGGGGGAGGGCAGCCTTTGCTTTTTGCCTGCACATTTGGCAGTTCAAAGGCTGCTGGTCCTCATTGCTGCTCTCAAATCCGTAGATGACACAGATGTGGATATCTGGTGATAGCACAGAGGAAACTGTGGTTCTGTAAGCAAGGTCTGAACAGCTTGAGGACTGCCAGTAAGGTGCCATTTGCAAGATCTGGACTTTTGAGAATTTAGGACAAAGGTAAGACCCTTGTGAGCTGGCACAGGCAGCCCAAAGTTATTGACCCTTCTTGTGCAGTGGCTGGTGTTGGGTCAAGCTGCCCCACAGACACTTGTGATGCCCCTATAACACTTTGGGTCTTAGCAGGCAAATTTTGCTGAAACCCAAAAAGCTCTGGGGAAAACTTTTTGGTCTTTCTTGTCCCAGTGCAAATGTGTTGTGTGTCTCAGCTTGGTGAGTTGCAGCTACCAGTGATATGATGCCGATGTCCAACTGCAATGTCAGTCACCTTAACTGAGACTGACTCATTTGATTGTAGTTTATAAGGTCTCAAATTCTTTTCCTCCTTAGCCCCTTTGACCTCTGGGGCCCTGTGGAACAATTCTGGTTTGTCTTGGATTTTTAAATTTAATAATGAATTTAGAAACTCAGGAGTTTGGGGTCTAGGAGCATCGGGGCATGATGTGGAGCTGCTCCCCGCTGGGGAGAGCGAGAGCAGAGCCCTGAGGAGCCAGGCTGGGGCATGGCCGGGCAGTGCAGTTCCCTCTTCCAGTGTGCCCTGGCGAGGACCTGCTCTCCCCCTGCACCTTGTTTCCATGACCAGATTGGGCTAGAAGTAAAAAGTAAAACAGGAGGTGAAAACCTTTTACTTCTATTTGTTAATCTTTATTCTTCTATCTTTCATTCTCCTTTCTTTCTACCCCCCCTTTATTTCTTTCTTTCTTCCCATCTTCTCTCTCTCTCTCTCTCTCTCCTTTTTTTTTTTTTTTTTTTTTTATTAGCAGGGCTCCTTTTTTCTCTCTCTTTTGCCTCAATAGAAAGAAAAAAAGTTTTGTCAGCACTCCTGTTTCTTTTGTTGTTTTCTTTTTCTCAGAAGTCTTTTCTGCTTTTATCCTAATCCCAGGCATGCATGAGGGAACAGTTGTGCTCTGTTGTTTGTCTGTTCTGGTAGTTTTGAACCAGTAGGGCTCCTGCTTTGTTCTCTTTATTTTCTGAACACAGAAAGGTAAAAGAGTAGGAATAGCGATTGAAACTCTTAAGAACAGAAACCTTCGATATTTATTTAGATTTAATTCATTTTTTGCCGTGTTGGTAATAATTAAGGGATGATGACGAATTTAAAAAAAAAAAAAAAAGAGAAAAAAAAAAAAGGAAAAGGAAAGAAACCTCTTTTCACTCCTCTGAGATCAGAGTTTTTCTACCCAGTGAATTTTTAACTTGTACCCCTTGAGACACATATTTTTAACTCTGTTGTCCAATTTATTCACTCTCTGGAACCAGACAACAATTTAACATATGCCAGGGTTGTTTTTTCCATCCCTACACAGGGAATTACTCCTTTGTAGCACTGGCTTTATGTTTTGAAAAGCAGTGTTAGCCTGGTTTACCTGATGCGATGTCAGCCTGACTTTCAAGTCACATCTCGGTTTTAAGCCTTGTATTTATGGCTTTAAATCCACTCTGGTGCTGCTTCTTTTGGGGGGGGCATGTTGCAGAACTGTCACTAAAGCTTTTTTTATGATTTTCTAGGTATTTCTTTACTAGTTGGGCATGCTGGCTGATAAATTGCTTGAAATGTTTTAAAGATTTAAACTAAAACCAACATGGATCCATCTGTCTCTGTTTCATTCCTGCAAAACAAACCTTTTATGATTTTGGTATCCAACATGTGCTTGTTCTCCGTTGCCATGGAGATGCTGTAGGCCGGAGTTTTTTTCACAGGCACTTACGATGAAGTTTTTTTTGAAAACTGTTTTGATTAATTTTTCCTCCACTTCAACTTCTCTCTCACTTAAACTGTTTTCCCCTTTTGTTTCCCGCTTGATTTATGGCAGGCCGCTGTCATTTAAATAGATGTGCGTTTTGAAATTCCTTCTTTCTGTTCAAATGCAAAGAAAAAAAAAGAAAAAAAAAATAACCCATGCAAGTCATGCTCAAAGACTTGGTTATTGTTGCTTGTTGGATTTCTGCTCTCTGTGGTTGTCGGGCCTAATTCAAAGTAATTCAGGCTACTCAGTGGGGGCAGTGCATAGCTCCACAGGAAATTATGATAGCAAAAGTCTTCCTGTAGAGCTCTACACTTGGCACTACAAAGTGCCTCGGGCTGCAGTTACCTGAATAGGGTTGAATTAGACCAGACAACCGCATCATCCCACTTCTTAATCTATTAGAGCGATATACAAGTGGCAATTGTTGATTGCAAAAATGGGATTAAGAGGCTCTTCAAGTGAATTGATTTTCTTGTGAGAACAAAAAGAGGAAAGAGAAGGCTCGTTTGAATCACACAGCCAGAAAGTTTCGTGAATGGGTTCCACTCCAAATGTTAGAGTTAAAGTAACCAGTATTTCCCCACGGAACATGCAGGTGAGAGGAATAAACTGTTGAAAAACAGAAAATGATGTCTAAAAGTTCATAGTGCTCTCAACAAATCGTGGCTCTTCCCCTACAACCCCTCCCTCCCTCCCCTTCCTCCCACCCTGCTCCAGGCAGCAGCAACAACAAATCCTTGTTTCAGCCAAACACTTTGTTGCTCTTCGTCAGCCTCTGCTTATTATTCTTTAATCTTTATTTTTACCCACACATTTCACTTACTTATTTTGCTTTATCTCAGGCAAGAAATGGGGTGAGAGAACAGCTGCTTTGACTCCTGCTGGTTTTCTCTGAACTTTTCCACTTATTTCTTCCCACCACCAAGACCAAAGAAATGCCATGTGTCTCCCAAGGGACCTCCCAAATCTGTTGCCTGCACTGCTCCACAGAAACTCCCCACAGGGATTTCACCCTATCCCCCTGGCGCCTGCTTTTCCCCTCAGGGCTACTGTTTCCCCGGAAACCCCAAGTTTTGTGTGGACAAAACAAGTGTAATAAATTTCCCATTAACCTCAGTGTATCATCCCTTGGGAAGAGCAGAGCCTGGCATCTACCTTCACTGGGATGGCTCCTGCTATTTATTTTTGGATGGCTCTCAGTGATGCTGGAAATCCTTTTGCCTCAGCTGAAGGACAAGCTGGTTCTGGGCTGCATGGGGAAGGTAGTGGTGAAGGCAAGTCCTGCCCTGTGTGTATTGGAGAGCAGCACTCACTGTCAGCAGTGTGGAGAATAGAAATGACACCCAGCAGGAAAAACGAGCTGCTGGAGCAGATGGAGGAAGCCTGGTGCTGTCGTTTGCCTTGGGAAGGGACAGTGGGCAGGGTCCTCTCTCAGACACAGGGATAACAATCCTCCCCTCCCACCATAAAAGCATGAAATCTCACCCTGGGTGTTGGTGCCAGCACAGGGGTGAAGGGGATGAGCCACTTTTGAGTGGGGTTCAAAGCTTTTGGGGCAGGGAACAAGTGTCTGAACTAGACCTTGCTCCGTGGGTTGGAGGGAGCATGTCCATCCTCATAACGTTATCCCCAGTGCATCTGTTCAGGCTCGTTACGTAGTTGGTTTGTCCCTTCTTTAAATTTGCTAGAGTTCCCCCAGCTGGACCCTGACTGGGAAAGGGCTTGAGAAGTGTCTCAGAGCAGAAAAGGCTGATGGAGTCATTGCTGTGAACTGGAGGGGGCACAGCCACCAGGGAGGCTCTGACACGATGTTTTAGAAAGGGGCAAAAGCAAATTTAAGCAAAAGCGCCACCTCAATGCTTCACTTAACAATTTTTTAATTCAGGGGATAGTTATGTTGTTGCAAAACTTTTCCTTTTGGGTAGGTGGCTGTAGGACAGGGATGAGCTTCTATGGCATCAGAGACCCCTCTTGCACCTCAAGGACCCCCTGTGCATGTCTAGAAGTGCTGTAAATCCAAATGAAACAAGACCAAATGGGCTTCCCTTAGGAGGTTGCATTCACACTCCCCTGAATCCTTCACCATGAGCAGACACTTTGTATTTTCTCAGCACATTCCAGCCCTTCCCACCTCTTGCTCCGCTCTCACTGTTTTAGGAGGTGATGTTTCCAAACAAGCACTTGCATGGGTTTCCCTTTTTCACCTCTTCTGCCCCGTGGAAAGATTTTTCTCAAAATCACAGTCACAGGATACCAGGAGCACCCACCAAGTGCTAGCATCCATGGGGAGCAAGCAGGCACAAATTCCTCCTTTGCAACAACATCACTTTCTCTAACTGCGACCCGGTAATTGCTCTGTATTTAATTACCCGAGATTGCATCGGGTCCGCGTGCTGTATTTGCATGCGTGCTATCAATTATGTCATAATAAATGAATTTCCTTTTCAGAATTCCCTGCAGCCGATGGCTGGGCTTCTGTTCCTCCTTGACTGTTCTGACTTTGAACAGGTTTATTCAGCTGTTGTCTGCTAAGCCCTACAGAAAAGAACAATAGCTTCTGATCTGCCTTTTATGGGTTATTGGAAACTGGTGGTCCGCACTACAGCTTTGGTCAGTGATTAACCAGAGTGAAAACAAACTACACAAGGCTAAGTTGATGTTGGAGGAGGAATGAACCCACTTCATTAAGGCTTTAAGAGGAAACCTTTTCTTCTTCAATGCTTGTTCACAACTTTTCAGGTCTCTGTTTAATCACGTAATTCTCTCTAAGTAGGAAGAGAAGCTTGCCTCACAGCAAGAGGTCTTTTGCCACATGACAACTTAGAAAGATAAATGATATATAAATATCTTCATGGTTTTGTGGAAAGGAAACCAAATTCAGTTTCACTGCATGCAGTTAATTTAGCAGTTTCTTAGGTGCCGTGGGCATCCCAGTGTTTGTTGCAGGTAGAGAAAGTTCTGCTGCAATTGCCTTAACTTTGGGCAAGTGTGTGTACGTAGGGTGAGCAAATCATATCTGATCAGTGCCAGACATGGGTGGCTGACAGGGGCTGAGGGCAGGTGAAGAGGCAGCAATAATAGCAACCTTCCTTTGCAACCACGGGGATGAAATGCAAGTGCTCCCCAGGGTGGGGGTTTGTTCCATCTCCTGGAGATATTGAACCCTCCTGCGTACTGGGATCTCTTTGCTGTTGGCAATCCAGGGAGCAGAAATGAAAGACAGGGGATTTAGGGTGGATGAATTCGGTGCTGGCGAACATGATGAGTGACTCCAGCCTGTGAGGTCCAACCCTCGTGCTGTGCTGGGTAATCACACAAAGTGCATCATGTTGGGGCAGCCCCTGGGCTTTTGTTTAGTGTAATTTATTATTATTTTTTTTCTGCATGGCAGTTAATTATGGTTGGAGAGCATATGACTTCAACCCAAAGCACAGCCATAATAAATCAACCCGCTATCTCCTCTGTGGGTATCCAGCAACAGCAAAGTCTGTTTATTTCCACAGCCCTTTCTTTTCCATCACTGTAGACAGCAGCTTCTCCTGGCTATCAGCACATGCATAGGGAGGGATAACGTGGATACCCTGGGAAATGCCAGAGAGCTGCTTGCTGATCACCTCCAACATTTTTACCAATTCCTGGTGGACAGCAGAGATCTTCATCAGGTAGGTGCCTGAAATGCTAAGGGCACACGTTAAACTGGTGCTTGTGGATGAGCGTGGCTGATCCAGGCTCCTGCTCGTGTGTTGGGATGAACAGTCAGAGCTCCAGTGGTGATGTGTAGGAGATTCAGCTGAGCAGAGGTGACATGGGCTGGGGCAGAGTTGACCCACCTCGATGTGGCAGTCTGCCTTCCCGGCAGCTCACTGAACACCCTGGAACTCCCCATTCAACACTCCAAATTCAGCTGGAATCCTGGATTTGAGTGCTCAGGATCCCCAGCTGTGGTTGCAGTTGTGCTCCTGAGACCTGGGAGCACAGAGGCAGGGTGAGTCCCTGCAGGCACCCCAATACCTGCCGTTTTTCCAGGGCTGCTCCTTTCTCCTGCCAGCCTGAGCCGTAGCTCCATTTCTGAACACTCTTCCCATCTACCAGGGTGGATGTAGAATTGCCTCTACCTGCCTCAGGTGATGCACATTGCTCCTTTGCACCCATCTGTTAAACTCTGTGAGCACAGCATGGACCTTGATGAAAGGACATTTGAGGAGGAGCAATCTCGAGTCCCAGTGAGACAGGACATGAGCAAGGAAGTCGAACTTTGCTTGGGGCTCTCTCCACACATGGAAAAGCCACGGATAAGTTTTGCTCTGCTCTTGGTGCAGCAATGCACTGAGGAAGGATGGACTCATCTGGGCTAGGAACAGAAAAATCATCACTCCATTCTTGGAGGAATGAGGACTGCAACTGAACAGGCTGGGAAATATAGGGACAAAGAAGGTAAAACACATGTAGAGATCTCCCACTTCTCATGAAATCAAAAAAAGTAATGGATGATCATTTTCTCCTTAAATTAGACAGCAGGGGCAGAATTTTTCCTCCACAGATTCATTGCAAAGCATGATTTTCCATAAAACTACAGTTTTGTTTTCTCCAGGTGTTTTCTAAATTGAATAATTTTGGGTACAGAAATGTTTAAATATTTCATTAGCTGAATTCTTTGAACTCCAATTAGAGAAGCTTGTTGAAATAATTTAATGAAGAGCTTTGGTAGGAATGGAGGATGGAGGGGGAGGAAAGCTAGGGTGTTCTGGGATGGGAGCAGCCTGGATTTACAGAGGTGAGGATCTGTCCCAGTGCAGGGCTTGGCTATTAAATTACAGTACTAAGCTATCTCAATTAATAATTAAAATGCATATTTAAATAATGCATCAAAGGAAAATGCCTAAATTGCAAACCTGAGATTTTTGGGGTGAGTTCATGTTCAGACTCAGGCTTCACATGTGGGAGGAATTCAGATACCTAATGTACCAACATGAAACGGGGATTTCAAAAGCTTTTGCTTTTGTGTTAAAATGATGAAAAGAGATGTAGGAAAAGAGACTGCTGAGCTCCTTGGAGTATTTGTGAACAAAATAGCACCTTTTTGGGGAAACGAAGGCAACCGTTCAGAATCTATCAAACAGTTTATGCCTCAAATGCTGCAAAAATTGGGCGGCAAAAAGTGTGAGAGATCCTTTAGATGATTCCACTGGGGGGAAGGCTGGGCTGTGGATCGAACAGAGAACACAAGAAGCAGATGTGCCTTGGACAAAAGGATTAACAGACTAAGACCCATTTAGGAGTCTGCAGCTGAATGAGGAGGAGAAACTGAAGCACTGTGAGACTTCCAACAGTGTTTCATATCTGGCACAGAGGTCTCCTTGGAGACAGTGCAGGGTCTCACGGCACCAAACCAAGAGCTGCAGTGTACCTGGAGGTGCAAGATGTATGCATCATTCCTCTAGTGAGGTCCAGTGCCTTCCTGTGCCCATGGCAGCTGGCACTGATCAGTTCATGGCCATAATTAGCCATTCTTGGCTTCTCCCAGAACTTGTGTCGTGTTGGGTGGTTTTTACTCTCAGATATCTCTGCTGAGACAGGCCAGAGGCAGAGCTGCTTCAAGCAGGCACTGCATTTGCTTTGGCTGGAGAAATAGGGAGCATCATGTCCCAGCATCATATCCCTGCTCTGGGGATGGCACAGCCCACTTTCACTCATCCTGCATGAGCCTTGTTGGGCTCCTTCCCCTTTGGGTGCTTGAAGAGAGGCAAACCTGGCTCCTGCTGCCAGCTCCCAAATCCTCCTCTCCCCATGTCTGCCCAGGGGTGGGGTTGGGTGGCAGTGGCAGGTCCAGCCTGGCTGCCAGCATTGTTTTGCTCCAGCTGGAGGGTTTTGCCACACTGATGTCTGTCTGGTTTGACTCCAAACATAAACCTCTCTGGGGGTGAATAGAGGGGATTCCTCGGTGCAAAAGGCTGGCTTTCCCTTCACACATGAGGGGTTTGCTCCAATATGCTTTGATGTCCTGCAAGGAAGCTGCTGCAGCATCAATGGCATCTAACGTAGTGACACATGTAGGGCCCGAGGGCCCTGGCAGCAGGTTTAAATAAAACCATTGACTCATCCAGCCGTGCACATCACCGGCCATGGCAGCAGCCCAGCAATCGATTGAGCTGTCAATGTGTGCCCATGGACCACGCTTTGGTCTTTCTGTCCTGTGCAAAAAATGGCTGGTCTTGGTGCACTGGGCCTGATCCAAGACTTGGAAAAATATTTGGCTGCTCAGGAAGTGACTGGGGGATACAGGACCTGTCCAGTGTGTGTGCAATTACCGCAGCGTGGCTTTCTGAAATCTGTTGAAAGGGAACAATTCAAACTGCAAATTGTTTCCCTCCATAGCTAAGCACTGCAAAGTAAAAAGTCTCTGTTCAGGGTTATTATTACACCCTGGGGCTTTGGAGATTCTGTTCCTAATGGAGAGAGAAGTAGGCAGTGTTTAACCAACAGAGGAAATAGTGTTTAACCATAAGCATGTCTCTCTAATTTCTGCTTACAGTCCTAATGATGAGTGGGTCTGAGCATCAAAGGCGATTTTGCTGATGCCGAGACCACAGGGATTTCATCCCTTTTACCAGGGGACAAGGCACTGCTTTCCAAGGACAGATTTTTTTCCCCTAGCTGCTGCTAGTCCAGGCTTGTCCAGATGGAGATGGCCTTGGAGACTGTGGTCCAGCCTGAAGCAGGCTCTCCCTCCAGCCTGCACATGCTGCTGAGCTCTCCAGCAGCTGCCCAGTGCCACCACAGTCTTTACTTACAGTGAGTACCTGAGCAGACCTGGCTGGTCCAAAAGGTACCTCCTCCAGGAGTTTGTTTTTTCACACAGCAATAGTGCTGATGCTTTTTCTCCTGTGTGGAGGTGTTTGCTTATCTGTGAGCTGCCTGTAAGCATTCCTTGGAGCACACAGATGGGATCTTTGGAAAACTGGACCCATGCACTCTACCTGTGATGTCCAAGTAGGCAGGCTCTACATGGGATGTGGTTATGACTGAAATTTATTAAGGACATCGTGATTTTGGCTGCTCTTTGTGGCCCCAGAACCACACTTGTCACCTGGGAACAGTTGGACAGAGGGTCCCAAAGGAGCTGTTTCACAGCAAGCAGCTCTTGGCACCTCTGTGGAAAGCGTGTACTGGGAGAGTGGCGAAGCTGCCGGTCCTGGGACCTTGTGACTCTCTGCAACAGTGAAGAAAGAGGATACAGCAGGTTTGAACCATGCTGGTTTAATGGTTTAATGAAGTAACATGCAATTTCTGTTTCCTTGTGAGTAGGTGAACTTTTTATTCAGAATTTGTCTTTTTAGCAGATGTACACAGAGCATGTTCAGGGAGGGGTTTGGGCGATGCTTGACTGGAAGAAGACGGGTCAAGTTAGGCTTTCCTTAGCCTTGTGGGGAGTCTTGGATCTTTCTGGGATGCTGCTGAGGTGAGGCCTGGAGAGCAATGCCAGGGTCTGTGGGACTCCCAGGGCACAGCAGAGCAGGGGCCTGGGAGACTCTTGGGAGAGATGAGCAGGGCAGCTCAACCCCTCCATGTGCAACCAGTTGCAATCCCTGTGGTGAAGTCCCTGCTCCCACACCAGCACCCTGCTCAGTAGGAGATGGCCTTGGGCTGATCCTGTCTCACTGCCTGGCCAAGGAGAGCTGGTCAGGGTCATTAGAACCCCAGGGATGGCCCTGCTTTAACATCAAAACCTCATCAAAACCTGCATCTGTGCAGAAATTTACAGTTCTGACAGCATGGATGCTGTGCTTGCCCAGAGCTGGATAACTTCAGACCCAAAGGGAGGGGCTTGAGAGGGGTGGGAGAATCATTTCTCTGCCCACGCAAGGCAAGTTTCTGGCTCTGGTGACTCAGGATTAGTGCTCCAGCAAGAGAGGGTAGGAGCATTATAGTGAAATGTAGACTCTCCATAGGAGGCACTCATGCATCCTGATAGTGCAGGGAGGTAAGAGAGGGGAGAAAGGCAGATGTGGCCCAGCCAAGTTTTTGGAGGGATCCAGATCACCCCTGCCAGTGCCCAGGTGCAGATGCCAAACCTGAACAGGACAGGTGGAAAGCATGGCGTGTGTACCTGCAGGCAACGCCCCGGGGAATGCCCAGCCCTGGTTCTACAGCACAGACCAAAGGGTTGCAAAGAGAGGAGACGTGTGAGAGGTGGGAAGAGAAAATGTGTTTGCCTGCATGTGGGGGTACAGGGGCAATGTTTGCTGGGAACTGTAGTCAGGAAATGCACGGTCAAGTGTGAAACAAAGAACAGGGTTAATGCTGCAGAGGAGCTGGCTTGTTAGCTCTGCACCCCGGCGTGATGGGCACAGCCACAGTGACATAGGCTGGCCCCGTGTCCCGTGGGCACAATGCCTGCAGGAACCCACCTGCACTCTCCACATGGGCTGGGCAAGAGGAGTGGGGGAAGAGTTTGTCGTGGGAGCGTGTTTTTTCCTTTGTTCTCAGGACTTAATTTCATCATGAGAGTGCTTTTCTGAAAATACAGTTGGGGAACTTCTGCTGCTGGGTTGAATACTGTTGTCCTCTGCCACTGCAGGTTAAGTCTCCATCAGCCTCTGGCATCAACAGCCAAAACATGACATTCCCTATGGAGATGCTCAGTGGAGGCAGTGCCTTGCTTGGGCAGCTGGTGCCTAAATAAAATCTCCAGCTTTCTGAAGGATGCTAAAGGGGTGAGGGCTCTGGTGGGATGGGGATATGAAGACTGCAAGGTTTTGCAGCTAGGATGGGAGGGAAATGCCAGTGAGTGCTGGTGATGCCTCCTCGGGTGCTTCTCTGCACCCACTGCTTCTTTCCAGGACTTTGGGGGCACTGGAGAGCAGTGGTGGGGCTCTGGGGAATTAGTTAACTGCATTTAACTCCCTTCATCTTCCACTGGAAAAATGGCATGCCACAAGCATGTATGTAGTTTTCTCTATAATTTATTTTTTCATATGTGAGTATATCTATATCTATATAGATACTTATAGTCAGAAGTCTTCTTGTGAATAGGGATCTTGGAGGGTAAATACAGGACTGAAACCAAGGAATCTTAATTTTGGCTCAAATTTTGGCTATACTGTTTCTATAGAGACCAAAAGGAAGCTTTGGCTCCCCCACTCAGCTATTAAAGTTTAGTGCATTGAAAACTGTCTTCATGCTGTGATACCCTTTCACGGAGTAGAATAGGGTCTGAGCTAATCCATGAAAGTTGTCATGCTATGAACTAGTAGTCAAGCTTTTTCCTTTCAACTGAGTCTAAAACTATACTGTACTTCACACTTGATTGGCCCTTCAGATGGCAGGACTCAATATCCCTGCTGGAAATAAGCTCGTCTTCACATAGTGATGTTGAACGTGGAAAGATCTTGTTTCTGTGCCATAATTACTAGCACCGCAATATGAAAGTCGTCAGGATGAGGCTTTTTTTTCTTTTTTTTTGTTTTGTCTAATTAATATGTATCAAACTTTGCTTTCCTCTCCTCAAAGATCTGTGAGGTTTGGGTGCTAGCAGCATGCCAAGAACATGGACCCGAGCACAGGCTCCCACTTGCTGGGGATCTTTCCTCTCCTCAGTGTTGCACATACAAATGTAGCAAGGCAAAGTTATCATCTGCACACCCGCCTCAGCCCTTCCCATTGAGTGTACTGTAGCAAAGGTAATGAATGGGTCTTTTTTTCTTTCTTTTCTCTTTTCTTTTCTTTTCTTTTCTTTTCTTTTCTTTTCTTTTCTTTTCTTTTCTTTTCTTTTCTTTTCTTTTCTTTTCTTTTCTTTTCTTTTATTTTTTCTTTTCTTTTCTTTTCTTTTCATTTCTTTTCTTTTCTTTTCTCCTTTTCTTTTTTTTATTTACTTTATTTAAAATAGATTTTTTATTATTTGAAATTTTTTTCCTACTGTCTATCACGATAACTATATAAAGCAGGATTTTGCACTGGGGCAATTTTTCTAATGTTAATCAGCCCGTTCCTTTGACTGTGGCTGTTAATCGTGCGTGTTCTCAGGGGCTAAATCGATCGCAGGGACAGTGCACCTTCATTAGGATGGAGCAGCCGTGAGACTCTCGATTAAGACTTCACCAGTGAAAAGTTACTGTATTTTTGTGATAAAATTTTTAAACGGGGAAAAATGCCTTGAACTGTATAGACCAAAAGGGGGCACCAAGGTATTAAAAAAAAAAAGCAAAAAAAAAAAGCGGTGTTGATTTTGGTAATTTACCTTTGTAAACTGTGGCAGTTTCTACAATAGCTTTTTTGCTTAGTGTAGTTCCTAAAAAACAACAGCAAGGAAATGTCTGTTTAAAGTTATGCGAATTTCCAGTATTTCCACTCTTCTGACGTGGTGCTATGATTCAGCTGGGGAAGCTGCTTTGGGGATTTCTTCTGGTCTTTTTTTCCCTAATCCTCATCAGTTAATTTTTAAGATTTGTAGAGGTTTTTAAATGTAGAGTTGGGTTGAATGGATTTTCTTAATTCAGGAGCGATGCTTTAGAGAATAAGCTTCAGATTAATTTAATTACAAAAATCCTTAAAGTGCTGTCAGCTTTTCCTGGAGTATTTATTGTTGCCTCTGTCACTACTTTTAACCAGAAGCTTGCAGTTTCCTTTTGGATGAATTTCCCCCTTTCCTGGGTGTAGGAGGATTTATTTTTCCTTAGCTGCCTGTGGGATGAGGGGAGGGCCCAGGTAGGGACACCCTGTCTGTTTTGGAACCCAGCTTTAGCAGCAAACAGCCCCATTTCTGGCTTGGCCAGGACAAGGCACAGGCACTGGAAGAAATTCTGGCCTGTTCAAACAAGACCCCAAGGGTCTCTTCTTGCCCTGCTACGAGAAAGGGATGAAAGAGCAGAGCAAACCTATATTTCATCCGTTCTCCATTCCTGTCCTGTAGCCAGATTTGGTTAAAAGCCTTCTCGCAGTGAAAGGCTTCAGCACAGGGAGGGTGCAGAGCAATTGTGTTCTTGAATCTGGGGGTTTTCTCCTCTTGACTGGGTGGGGGTTTATGGTACTCTGTTTATAATCTCAATTTTTTACAAGCATCTAGCATGTAAAATGTCAGTCAGATGATTATGGCTATTTTGTAACCACTGTGTTCTAGTTGTGCTTTGTAGCTCTGTTTAGACAAAGTCCTTTCTTTAAATTGTCAATTATTTTTCACACCAAATTGGAAGAAGTTTGTTTTCCTTATTTTTTCAAACCATCTTTATTAGTTTTTAAATAATTTAGAAATGAAAGATGGGGTGTTTTCAAGCAATGAGTACAATGTTTTATAGTTTAATTTGTACTGAGACCTAAGCCTTATTTTTGGTTTGGTTACGTTACCTAATTTATTGGATTGTATTATTGCATAATGCAAGTCAACTGAACAGCTGAGTTTACATTAATAATTTTGATACATGTGGCTAATTAGTTTGTATTTTCTATGGATCCAAATTAAAAATAAAAAGCAGAATCTACATACCTAGTTTAGATTTCTGCAATAGTGTTAAACATAGTAGATACCAAAATACAACTATTCATACAAAACCGTGAAATTTACTTTTACAATAAAAATAAGGTGGTATTATTTTTTAAGTGACCATTCCTTTGGCATCTCACAATTTGTTCACAATAGGGTACACTTGTCTTATCCATCCATCATTTAATAACAACACCTACAAAGCTGCAGGGCACGAACCTGGTTTGTTCTCTGGTTCAAGAAATGGCATTTTGATCCCATCAGCCACCTCCCAAGAAATGTAAAGTCGTTGATGTTTTGGTAGCAAATGCTTTGTAAGAAAGTGTGGAAAGAAGAAGAGAGACTTTAGAGCCATAAACTATCCCAAAGAATTTAATTTAAAAAGTCATTTGTTGAATATTTAATTTTTCTCTTGCAGTTTTAAATTACTCCATGATTTGAGTGTATTAGTACAACATTCTAATTTAGTTTTTCCAACTAACTGGTTTAAAATAGTTTCTGGATTTAAAAGATTTTATTCTGCTTTTGCCATTTACTTTGAAGAATGACTACTAAAGAACATTAGATTTCAGCTATTCATTTCATGATAATGATAATGATAACAATAATAATAATAATAATAATAATAATAAAAATTAGAGTCCTCCTATTGTAAGCACTAAAATATTGTGCCTTTACCTTCAGCTGCCCTGTTTGGCTGTACCCTCTACAGCTCCGATCGTGTTTTAAAGGTCTGCCATAATTTATTAAATCACTTAACAAAAATGTGTAGGTAAAGAAAACTCATCCAAATGTTAACATGAACCGCTTCAATCAAGAGCTGCAGAAAGCTGATTTATCAGGCTAAATTCCCCTTCTGCAACAAATATAATTTTGCTCCAGAATAGACTGGCAATGTAAAATTTATTATTTTTTTGTGGGAAACAGAGGGGAAATAAAATAAGAAAAAAATAGGAAACTTTCTTAGTTTAGCCTACATGTCTTGCTATAATTAAAAATAAGGTTTTGTCTCTTCATTTCAGAGGCATAGAGGCAATCTTTGCCTCTTCTGCTCCCACGTAACTCAGATAAATCAAAAGTGCAAATGTATAAAAAGTGCAGGCAGAATTTGAAATCCGATTTATCCCCTTGATTTATAATTATAACCTATTGAAATAAAAGGTTTGAAAATTGAATATACCTCCAGTTTTATTTTTCCTTATGTGTGTGTGCTTTTTAAGCAATAGGAGGACTTGTGCTCCTGCTTTGAGTGCTGCTCTGCGGAGTAAATCATCACCTGATTTTTTCTAGTTTGTAGCACAGAGGAAGGGAAAAATCTGCCTTTGTGCTACTCCCCTGGCATTGGTACCTCACTGAACCCAACTTCCTTGCAGATGAATTTACTGCTGATTTCCACTGTGCTCTTCATAAACAGGAGCAGTTTTTTGTTTTGTTAAAAAGCAAATCAAGAAGCAAAAAAGGCAAGAAAACAATTTCCAACTCCTTGTTTGGTTAAATGCTGAGGATACGAGTCCTCTGTGTCCGTGGCTGAGTGCTGGGAGTCTGTGAGCCCTGCAAAAGCTGGCATCGTAATCCAGCTGTATTTTAATTTTCAGGGCACAGCAGAGAACTTATTTGCCGTGTCTCTCTATCTCCCTCCCTAATGTTAGTGCAGAAAGGAAATTTAATCTCTCCAGTGACCCTGCCTCTGTTCTTTAGCTCATAAAAGCCAAAAAAAGTCAAGCCACAGGCTCCTAAATGTGGCAGATCCTGTAAATAACCCCGTAGCACTGACAGGAGAACACCTTCTGGGGAAAAGGTTTTTTGCCTGGACTCTGAGTTTTATTCCCTTTTGTGAGTTTAAGAGACACTCTTGATAGCAAGTCCATGTATCTGTATGCACAGTATTTGATCTACAACAAATTGTTTTATTATGGAAAATGACTGGAGATAATTATGATGGAATACAAATTTTTAAATTAATTCCAGGGCATTGGACGCCTCATTACCTACGTGGAGAGGAAAGCTGCTGTATTTCTAGCTGCAAAAGCAGAGACACAATTTAATCAATGTGTTCAGAAGTAAAGTCCTAATATCTTGTTCCAAAGTGGGCAAATTAAATGCACAGCAGAGCAAGAGCTTTAACATTGCCATGTATAATTAGTGACTGAAATGTAGGCAGATATTGTTAGATTTTTTTTGCTTACTGCTGATTAATTCAATATTATTAGGGAAGGAGGGAAGGAATGGGTTCTGGTGGGGTGGTTAGGACAGGAGCCTCAAGTATGAGCTGGATTTGGTGGTTTCATAAAAATGTGGAAAAAAGAAAATCACCATTCCTTTCTGCTCCTTGCTTTGACACTGCCTAAATTAAATGCAGAGTTGCATTGGCTTTGCACGTTGTTTTTTGCTGGTTTGACATTTAATACTGTTGTATCAGGACCGCTCATCTCAGCTGAGATACTGAGGGAAAAATATGCAATTTAGACCAAATGTGTGAGGGACTGGCTGAAGGGAATTGCTGTGCTGGGAGCGGGAGGGAGTTTTCTGGGCTGTAAAAGGCAGATTGGCCCCAGGATGGGGCTGGGCAGCTGCTGCCAGCACAGCCCTGGCACCTGGGCAGGTCTCTGGCACCGCTCTTTCTGAATTGCTACTTCCTTGTGCAGATGGATAAAACCTGCTTTCTCCTTAAAATTCTCATTCATCTTGTGTATAAAGTATATTTTTAAAGTTTATTGTAAACAACAGAGTTCTTTGGGCTTTTTACTATCCCAAGCAGTGCAACGCTACCACATTCAATAAATGTCATGTTATTGATGTCTGAAGTTCACAAAAAAAGAAAAAGGAAGGAGGGTTTAGTTGCAATCTGTAATTAAATCCAGCGGTAAGTATTTCCTGAATAGCAGAGACCTTTCACACTCCGTTACCTAATTCTTTACAGGTGATTTTACCCCCAAACCCCCTCCTCTTTTTTGGCACTAGGAAGTGGTAGTCATAGCAAAATTGGTTGGATTTCAGAGTGAGAAAATGCTCTGCTGTCTCATAGTGAAATTGGTAAACTTGATGGCTAGTTCTCAGAGAGAGAAAAGCTAACTTCTCATTTATTTTTTTCCTCCACAAGAAGTAAAATGTGATTAAAAATAAATAAAATAAATATTTTTATTCCAGAGTAACCCTCTTTTGGTTGAAAAATAGCTTGGTGCAACATTGCATTTTCCCCTTTTGTGTCAGAAATGATGGAGGGTGGCGTAGGGATGGGGCTGCTGCCCTGCCCTGGGTACCCCCAGCTCTCGGTACCCCCAGCCCCGGGTACCCCAGCTCTCAGTACCCCCAGCTCTTGGTACCCCCAGCTCTCGGTACCCCAGCCCCGGGTACCCCCAGCTCTCGGTACCCCCAGCTCTCGGTACCCCAGCCCCGGGTACCCCCAGCTCTCGGTACCCCAGCCCCGGGGACAGGGGCTGTGCCGTTCTCTCCAGCCCGGGTAAACCCCTGGGGAGCACCGGACGCTTTTTCTCCTGAGGAAGGGTCCGCCTCTCCCCTCCAGCCTGCCTTGCCGGAGGAAGAGCTCTCCCAGGCAAAACAACTTACACTGGGGGGAGCTTTTTGTCGCCAGGCTCATCTGTTCTTTGAAAAAGTGGCCCTTTTTCCCCCCAGTCCCTGAAGAATAAAGTGATGCAAAGAAACACAAATGGCACAGCAAGGACTCGGGCTGTTATGTGTGGGTCTGATTTGATATATGGGATCAGTTCCTGTAGGATAATTCTCTTCTGGTTTCCTTCCGAGCTTTGTGCTGAGCTTCTCATCTGGTGTTTTGATAATTTCTTCTGAAAATTGAGCAACTTAAGAGTCAGTTAAAACCATATTTCTTCCAGGCAAATATATGTATAAATGCTCCCCGAACGCACTTGCAAGCAGAAATGTCAGCTAGTGTTCTTCAGATATTTTGATGTTGACAGAATATAATTTTGCATTGACAAATATGGAAATTTAAAGTAATGACATGATGCAACAGCCTTGGAAACAGTAGATAAAAATTCAGTAAAATTTCTTTAGTGCTGATAGAGAAGATTGTTTCAATTTGAAAATGCCAAAAAACCCCCAAAAAACAAAGAATCCCCGTGATTACACCAGTTCAGTGATGTCCCTGATCTCTTGGCAGCTTCTTTTGTGCAAGGGTTTCCCTGCCACTGGATGCCACAAATGCCACTCCTCTTACCTTGCCTTTGCCACCAAAGTCCATCACATGGGGGTTTTACTGCATTTCCGTGGCTTGGATGCCTCAAAAGTGAACTTGGGAGCAAAACTGCCTCTTTGAAGTCAACAGCTCTTAGGGTAACTAAGTCACACGTATTTTTCCTTAATAAATGGTGCAGAAATTCCTGCTTGCCTCAACACCACACTCTCCATGGCTGTAGGTGTGGATAGTGCTGCGAAAACAGGGGTTTGGAGAAGGCTTTTGCAGACATGGTGTTCACCGCTGCCCCCCTGGGAACAAACTGCCACTTTGGCACTGCCACAGCTGAGCTGATTCACCCCTTGGGCTGCTGGAGAGTCCGAGAGCTTTGTAAGACTGGAGGAGGAGTACAATGCCATTGCTGAGCGACGGGCTGCTTCACACTGAGCCCTGTGTGAGCAAGAGCAGCCTGTTGACACCAGCCGTGGTGTGAAGTCGCAGGGAAGCTGCCCCGTGGTGGGACAGAACAGCACCTGCCTCGCTCTTGCAGCTCTGGGTGGTTACAGCAGCGTGCAGGAGTAAAGCTCACCTGCAGGGGCTGTCCTGTGTGTGTGTCACTGTCTCTGCTACCGGCCGTGTGCTCTCTAAAGGGTACATCAACACTGGCATGTGCTGTTTTGCCCCAGGAGTGGCCTGTGCCCTGCAGGAGGCTTTGCCTGCAAATCGGGCTGGAGCTCAGCTGATAACAAACACCACTGGTGCTCTATGGGTGCAAACAAATGACAGTCACAAAGCTCTCATGAAGGTGACTTCTCTTGACTTGACTGTGCTTTACATACACAGTACTTCTTTCTTCTCCTCCAAAATGCAGCTGCTTTCCACCCTTTTTCTCGGTGGCTACAAACTGTAGCACTCACTCTCTGGGGAGCAGCCAATCTCTTTGTTGTAACTGCAGAGCCCAAATAGCCCAACCAATGTATGTAGGATTGAAAAATACAATCACTGGGTCAGCTACTTTGCTATATCTGTTCTCAGCACAAAGTGAAAGTATCTCGTCTGCACCAAACCTCACTCATTTACACTTTGCTTATCTGAAAATTCCATAATTTTTCCACTTTTATTAGCAGTGATTTTTCAACTTTTATTAGCAGTGATTAACAGCAGAACACTGCAGCGAACCCTCCTCTTACTCCAGCTTCATTACTTTTACAAAATAGACTACAGCCCACTTACTTGAAGACGCTTTGCTCAGAAGAATTATCGATAATTAAAACCAAGCTACACTTGTCAAAATAAATTACTTGAGTACCTTTTGAGAGGCAGCAGCCCTTCCTCCTCAGAGCGGCTGCCTGCCATGGTAATTTGCAGCACACAGGGACTTGCAGTGGGATGGCAGTGCTGCTGGAGGCCCTGTGATGCCATGTGGCAGTTCTGCAGTGCAGGAGGGTGTGGAGGAGTGATTTGCAATCTCCTGTTTCCTTGTACTTTACCAATATCACATCAGCCGTGCACCCAGTCAGGCTTCATTGGTAGAGGAGGTTGATTTGCTCATTGGATGCAGAGCTCAGCTGCCCCAGGATTGCCTCCAACCCATCTGGGTTTTGCACATGGATGCTGGAGTCAGCTGGGAGCTGGATGGAGATGTGGGGAGCTCTGTGTTGGCTGTGAGATGAGGTGGCATAAGATGGCACAGAAGAACTTTTACTTTCATCAATAGTGTGAAATTTGCTTCAGATCTTCCACTTTCTAGGGTAATATGGAAACAAGTGATTGGACTTGATGATCTCAGAAATCTTTTCAAACCTTAATGATTCTGTGATTCTTTGGAAAAGCAGAAAGCAGCTGGAGACAGACAGTGAGAAGATGGTGTCTGGAGGGCTGTATCTGGGGTTATCCCTCAGTTCCTGCTCTGGGTGTAACCAGCACACTCACTTTGCTTGGCATAGGATGGTTCCCCCATACCTGAGCACATAGAATTGTTTACATTGGAAAAGCCCCCAAAGCCTTCTAAGAGTTCAACATTAACCCAGCACTTCCAAACCAATCACTAAACCATGTCCTCAGGTGCCACATCTACACATCTTTTAAATACCTCCAAGGATGGTGACTCCACCACTGCCCTGAGCAGCCTGTTCCAATGCATGACAATCACCTTGCTGAAGAAAAACCTTCCAATATCTGATCCAAAACTCCCCATGTGCCAGGTTTCATTGGCAAGCTGGCTCATCGGGGGTGTTTTTTGGGGAACACTCAGATTTATTGCCAGACGCAGAGTTGGTTTTACACACAGAGACAGGTGTGTAAAGGACTTGTTTCTCAGCTACCAGCAGTGTGCCCACAACAGTCTATGGGGACAAAGTTATATGGAAAGCAGAGCTTGCAGATGAAGTGGTCTTTTTAGACTAAAGCAAGGGAAGATGCATTAACACTCACAGGTATTAATTATGCTTTCAGTGTTTCTTCTTGGGCATAGGCTAAAAGCACAGAGGGACCTTCTGACAGGCACTCACAGGGGTTCACATCTTGAGGAGAATACTCTTGTCCCCTTGCAGAGGGGTGTCTTCGGTGGGGTGTCCTGGGTATATGGGATTCAGTAGCCCCTGTCTTGCTGCAAAGTAATGCAAACCCTGAGAAATTTAAATTTCTCATCTTGGCATAGGGCGCCTGAAGCAATGCATGTACCAACCCTAAACAGAAAGAGCAGCAGACTGCAAGTGTTTAAAGAAACTGTATTTTATCAGGCAAAATTAAGTCCTTTAAAAAACAACAACAACAACAAAATACAAAAAAAACCCCAAACAAACAGAAAAAAGGAGTAGTAAATCAAACATCCTGGGCAATGGAGTAGAGGTAATGCAATAGCTTCACTGAAAAATTAACTTGAATTGTGGAGATATGACTGCTGAGGTCTGGATTGAAAACTGGTTGGAGGAATGTAAACAAAAGACAAGGAGAAGCAGCATTTGGTTGAGGGGTGGGTCAGTGTTGCCGCAGACACAGCGAGGCTGGATGCCCTCTCCTGATGGTGGCTCAGGGTGGAAACTGGGCTGGGGGGGCAGTACCCATGACACAAAAAAAAACCATTCTCGGGAAACTCCTGGCTGAAGAATTAAAGAAAACCAGCCCCTCGTGTGTGAGCTCAGCAGGAGGAAGGTGCCAGAGGAGTTGGGAGCCTCTGGGAGTGGTAGACAGGACTTGGAAACAAAAGGTGAGGTAGAGTCCGGCTGTGAGAGGTGGCCAAAGCCCTTCCAAAATATCCACCCTGGTGAGTCAGCCAGTCACACTGGGGCCCTTTTCTCACTGAGGTGGGATTTCACTGCTAGTAATGCCCACGAAGCACCACATCAAATTGACCTTTATTTTTCCTCCCTCCCAAACACTGGTTATCTATTGGAACCAGATGCATTTTTTTCTGTAGGAATTTCCAAGCAGGGAAAGCCAGGCTACCTTGCTGTAGTCAGAGAGGTAACAATCTCCTCGTGAATTTTCGCCTTTTCAGACACATGAAAATGCTGCCTTTTTTCCTTGTGATGAGAAAGGTTTGCAAGGGGAAGAGTTCAGCAGACACTTGTTGTTGAGCAGTTTAAGGGCCTGCAGCATGATGCCCTGCAAACTTCACTCACTGTATTCACTGAGACATTGCAGAAGCACATGAAGTATTTCCATGTTCTCCTTTGTCACCATAGTCACATTTTTTTTAAAAATTATGTATGAGTTCGTTTTCCCCTTTTTTTTCTTTAATGACATTTATTTCATTTAGAGCTGTTTTGAAGTAATAGACACCTTTTTAGGTAGCGGCTTCTTACATCGTATAAGCCCATTTATCAAAGGCAGGATTTGCTGCTGTTGTTTTTCTATTAGGGAGGAATTACACTAAGCCTGTAGCAGACATTTTGTGTTACCATGGCAGCCCATATTTCCTACAGGGTTGTGACCTCTAATGACTACAGTGGAAAGCTAGGAAAAATGGGGACTCTTTGAAGGTTAGTAAATAAATGCATACTTATGCAAACTATCCAAGAGATGGCTAAACTGTAAGAGGGGGAATGGTATGATTCAGAGCACTGAGTAAGTGGCTCTTTGTAAATACCTGTGTTTTTTAAAAAACACCTTTCATTTCTCCCTGCTTTTAAAAAGCTGTTTTGTTTCCATCAAAGTGGCACACCAAACATGTTTTCTGCATAGGGCTCATATTATTTTTCATGTAATGAAACAGAAATACAGAGTTCAGAATTTCAGCAAAAGATGTTTCTTACCACCTAAATAATTCTTTTTTTATAGCCTTTTCAAATATTATTGCCATCATGATTGAATTTTCAGTGTTCTTTTAGTTCATCATTGCTAGATAAAATAAGGCAGCAGAATGTACTGAACTTTTAAACAGACATCTCAGTGGGAGCTGTCTTTATTCTTTTAAAATAGCATATTAAAAAAAGTCTCTGTTTTTAAAAAGAACAGATTGATTTTTACGTATGGGATTTAGTAAAAAGGAAAAATTGCACCTATTGAGTAGTACACAGTTCTTGTTTTGGACCATTAAAATACCTACAAAAGGTGTTTTATAGTATTTGTTTGTGAATTTTAAACGATCCTGCATTGTACTCTGCAGTGATCTCCTAAATTGTATAAAGCCTCTGTAGACATGCTGGTACTCTGTGCATCTTCAGTTAATGACCCTTTTCATGTAAGCACAGCTGTTGCAATGTAAAAAAATAAATTAGCAAAATGTGTCTCTTCTCCCTGCAGCTTCCCTTTACTTTTCTGTGGATTTCAGCATTTTTCCCCTTCAGTTAGTAACCTTCCAGACTCCTGCAGCCCAGATATGTGGTACCAAACTCTCTCCCATCGATGCTGTCAGCAGAAAAGGAGCAGATCAAGGTCTTACAAAGCAAAACCAACATCAGCCAGATCCTGAGTCTCCTCCTCTCCTGTCAGGAATGCCGAGGTCAAGACAACACTACTGCTCCTTACTACGGAGGTTGTCGTAACCCTTTTCTTTTAGCAAATAAAGCAAGCCCTCTGCAGATAACCCCACAAGTCCTGGCTTCCACAGAGAGCACTTCAGTCCCTCCTGGTGCTGGAACCACGTCTGCTGATGGTTGCAGTGTGGCCAGATGTGGGTCCCCCCAGCACAGACTGGGATGCACTGGGAATACATCACCCTGGGGCTCAATCTACTCACCATGTGAAATCCTCTTTCATTAGGAAATCACGGAGGCTTGGGGACACCAGGATGGACTGGAGAGCAGTTTTGTTGTACCCTGGAAGACACAAAACCGACATCCACAGGGATATGCCCTGGTCCCAACAGGCCTGACTCTGACATCTTGGGTGCCCACACAGGGTGGGAAAGCCTGGGTGAGTTTGTGATCCACACTTGTATCACCATCTAATACTGCACTGAAATGTAACAAAGTTTTGGGATGGCTGCAAGGGACGCGGTGTGGGGAATTGCTGTGCTCTCTGGTGCATAGGAAAATGATGGAGACTGGAGGGAGATGGAAAAAAACCATTAGTTTTGTTGTTTGCTTTGATTTCTTTGCATAAGGCTTGGCTTATTGATAACTGCACCGGCAGTACAAACTTTGCAGCGCCTTCTAGGGATGGGGGACATCAGGTGCCCTCTGGGTTAGTTTGCATTGCTGAAAGGTCACACTGTTAATTTCCTTGGAATTGGGAAAAGTAGCTCAAAATGAGACACTTCCAATGTCATTATCCTACTTTTATTGCACAACGTCACAACATGCTTATGAGCCAGGGTAATTTATGTTCTTTCTTCTCCTCTTAGTAGCCCTGAGTTCTCTGTTAATTATCAGCAATTGAAAAAGGCCCACCTGGGGAGGTGCCTTCTCCTCAGGCCCTCCTGCCCTGCTGTCAGCAGTGAGCCCCTCCCTGGGGTGGGGATGGGGGTGCACAGTCCCAGCTCCTGGACTCCTGCTCTCCTCACCCTGGGACAGAACGGCTCTTAAAGCTTTTCCTTGCAGCTGGAGCTCTCCCAGCACGAAGCTTTGCCTGCTAACCAACCTAACCTGAGGTGTGGGGTGTGTGCATATCTGCCCTTTACCCAATCCCAGGCGCTCCCAAAATCCTGCTGCTAGTTTCCTGGGCTCCCACAGGATGTGTTCTACTTTTTAAAGCTCAAAAAAGTTCTGAGAGAGAGGGGCTGAGTGCATGGCCTCCATCTGTGTGTTGTGTATTGCCACAGCCACGAAGCAGCCCTATCCCCCTGCCCATCACTGAACACATCGTTCCCAGCCCAAACTACTTGACAAATCTGACCCAGACTAGCTAATAGTTTCAGGGTGACCAAAACCTCCTATCTGATGAATTAACAATTCACCTGAAAACTCTTTAGTCAGGTTCAAATGTAGAGGGGAAACTGGTGGTTAAGGCAGCAGGGAGGAAGAAGGAAGAGAAATCTGGTGAGGAGTGCTGGGGAGGCTGAAATGGGATCCTGACGTGAGCTGCAGGGCTGGCAGAGCACTTTGGAAAGGAGATGTCCCTGGTGGAGGACCCCTGGCTCCTTGTTACGGGGACACCCCTCCACCCTTTCCGGTGGTTTCATGAATTTGTCCAGTCCTTCCTCTGGTTAATATCTTTCTTTCTGTTTTATTTTGAAGGATATTTTTTACTAGTCCTTGAAAGCAAAATTTTTTGTCCCTGCTGACATGAGATCAGAGGGATACTTGTGTCAAAAGTAGTGGAATGATTTTATATCTGGTGGGGTGGAGCAGCACTAAACCACTACTTTGGAAAGTAGTGATTTGTTCTGTAGTGTGGCAGCTGGGCAGAGCATTCTGTGATTTTCCACTGTCACTTAGAGCCATCCCCAGCACCCTTGTGTGCTCCCTGCAGCTCCCACCTTGTGCAGAGCCCACTGCTTGAGACTTGTGGGGGGACCCTGGGGAGGGTAAATGCAATGACTTTGTGCCCTGCTCCTGCCTTCTGCCAGCTGAGCCTGCAGGTAAAACAGATCGAGAAGCATTTAACAGCCCCAAATGCAGTAATTCTGACACAAACATCTTCACCATTTTGATCCACCCATCCTCAGAGCTGTGATCATCCCATGCACTCCTTTTCCACCCAGGC
This sequence comes from Parus major, assembly GCF_001522545.3. Classification (NCBI taxonomy): domain Eukaryota; kingdom Metazoa; phylum Chordata; class Aves; order Passeriformes; family Paridae; genus Parus; species Parus major. Next base: position 309,105 of record NC_031772.1, read on the forward strand.
TCACCACAGCCCTGCACCCTGTGGTGGCTGCTGCTGCTGCTGCTGCTGGGGGTGACTCGTCTGCTTTTCTTTTTTTTTTCTGAGGCTTATTGGTTTGTCAGTTCACTCCAGCTGAAAATCAAATATGTATGTCCAGTGTGCTTTTTATCTAGTTAACTAAACACAAATAATGTGTTCTGCCTCTTCACTTTGAAAGCTTTCAAACCTTTCTCTTTTATCTCTGCCTCTATTGTTCTTTAACAACCTGACAGTTGATTATTACATGGTTTCTCTTTCTCCTTTATCCTCTGCCTATAATACTCAATGATTTTTCACTGGGCATCACTCCCAAAGTGCCTTTGTATATTCAGAGCTAGGAAAGGTTGGACATTGATACGATTCTCTGTTTCTGAAATAACACAGGTACTCGAGAAGGTGTTTCTTCTCTGGTTAATTTTTTCTGGTGGCTCAAAACTTGTCTCCAGCCCTGCTAGAGAGAAATTCTGGAGAAGTGCTGAAGTGACACATGCTTACTGCCAGCCATTTTTTGGGCATGTTGTACTTTCTGCTCCTCTGTCACCAAAACCCCGTTGCATGTCTGTGCAGCCTGAGGATATTTAAATTGCTTTGACATGGTTTATCAGCTGCAGCAGGGAGTGTCTGTGCCTGCCATTGTCTGTGACAGGACTGTCCCCATTACTGAAGTCACATTGTACACAGCCATGCTCTGATCCCACATACCCAGCAGGACACTGTGGAGGGCATTTCTGGAGCTCCACTTTCCAACATGGGGGTTTTGGCTAAAAATGCTGATATTCCCCCTAGGTATCTGTGCCTGGTGCCACTGCATGCTGGTGTGTATCCCCTTGTTTATTTGACCAAAACGGGATAAAGCCAAGTTTTCTGACTGAAATACTTGTGAATATTGAAATAAAAAATAAAATTTCTCTATTTTAGGAATTTTAGTGATCTTATTTTTCTTTGTACATCTGTGTTGCTGGCCTCCATGACTTTTTCTGCTGTGTTGGGCCCATGCATTTGCAGAGTTATTTCTTGCTGCTCATTCTCAGTGAATAGTTGTGTTATGGTTACTGGTTTGCTGATAAAACTGTAATTTTGATGACTAATAGCCTTTTCCACATTAGACCTTGAACCTGAACTGAATTAGAAGCAATAGTCTAAAGAAACAACTTTGTAAAGATCAGGTTCCTTTTCAGGCATTTCCAGAGCAGGAGTTGCTAACACAACCACTGCATAACTGCACGTAAAATGCGGACAGAAATGTTTGTAGCAATGACGTGAGCTGGAATGAAGTTACGGAATTCCTGCTATGCTGAGACACTAAAATATGGTTTAAATTAAAACTGAGGCTAAGCATATTATTCACTTGATGAGTTTTGTTGTACTCCTCCTCTTGGGATACCTAAAAGCAGGCTGCTATTTCTTCTTCTCTTTATTTTTTTAATTCCTCTATGATGACTGATGTCCTGTGAATAAAAATTACACTTAATATTTGAAATTAACCTTCACTTGATTGCATTTGGTCCTGTCAGTAACACAGTGGTGTTGCTTCTGTTACTTGAATGACCATGCATTGTTTTTTTTTAACTGGGAAAGAGTGAGAAGAGCCCAGAGGGAAGTTCAGCCTCTCAAGAAGATGTGATACCAAGAGCAGGGTCTTTCACAACCATTGCTGTTTTCCTCCTTGTCGGGGCAGTGCAGGATTCCTAGAGGCATCCTAGAGGCCGGGAGGGACGGGCAGTTGGAGAGTTCCTGATCTGACGGTGGGATCTGGATTTAATTTTCTCTCGTTACAAATGTATGCAGTAATTGGTGCTTGTAAGTGCCTTGGGTAATAAAAAGTATCATTGCATCTCTGTCTGGCTTCCTTGGGAGGTTTTTCTTAAGGCTTGGACTAGACCTTCTGACTTCCCAGTCTGGTACAAGGCACAGCAGAGATGAAGGCTTCATCCAGGAGACTTCATCACCTCCAACTCCACTGTCATAAAAGGGAAATGCTCCTTAGGGAAAGAGCCAGCGTTACAAATAACCTTGCGTAGTCCCTGCAGAAGCTGATTCCCTGCTCAGCTGCCCTCCCTTGCAGAAGAGCAGCTTTTTTTCAGTTTACAAGTGCTGTGACCTTTGGGGCTGAGCTGTCTGTGCAGGACTGCCCAGGCAGAGAGGGGTGTGTGTGCAGGGTGGACCAGGGCTGCAGGCAGTAAAAGCAGTTTTGTGCTTTGCTGTGTCCTGATTTTTGTGCAGTTTATTCAGCAAATTAATATTCCTCAGTGTCATATCCAAGAGCCTTTCTGGGTTCACTGTGATGTGCAATACCTCCAAGAACCATCTCTGGGACTTCCAAATGTCTACTGCCCTCATGTTGTGTCTTGACAAAAAAGTATATAAATATGTCATGTTGGCAAACCCAGCTGCAGCGTGGCCTCACTCTTCCCAGTGGTGAAGTAACTTTTTGTACTGGCTCTTGAGATGTTGAGTACAAGGACACGTGATGTGAAAGGGTGAACCAGCCTCACATTCTATTTCACCTTTTCTCAGTCCAGAAATGGTGTGGTTTCTGCCTGAATTGTTCAGTGGTAGTCATGAACTCGCTGTGCTGAACACATCCCCAGTGCAGTGTTAGGCTTTGTTTTGGAGTTCTCATTCACTTTCTGGGCTCAGAACAAGCAAGGAAAAAAAAATATGGCTTTCTTCTGCACTTTGTCAGAGAAAAAGATTGAACAGGTTTGACACAAAAGCACTATTGAAAAAGATGCCTGGCTGGCCTGTTTCTGCCTGGCTGACCTGTTTCTGCCTGGCTGACCTGTTTCTGTTTCTGTTTCTGGGCCAGGGAAGGGCCTGGGTTAAGCCTGAACTCTTGTGCTGCTGGTGGGGTCGGAGTTCCCTGCACTCTCCCATCGAGGCAGCAGCCCCTGGCCCGAGAAGCCTCGTTGGTGCAGCAGGGCCAGGGATTCCCACGGGGGAAAGTGCCATGCCAAGGCAGGGACACAAGGAGCACCAGGACAAGTGTTTGGTGCAGTTTTATGAAGATGTGGAGCTGTGGCTGCTGGAGGTGGTGACACCTTGGGCACGGAATGGAATGTCCAGAGTTCTTTGCTTGGTTTGTCTGTCTGTCCTGCATCAGCAGACAGACTGAAATCAGAATTTGTGCTTTAAATCATCCAGGCTGTGGTGTATATGTTTCTTCCATTGATGTTTCTAACCCTGTGGCTGCTAATTATCAGTTAATAATGAAGTCTTCAGAATTAATTCAGAGTAGTGGCACTTTTTTATTTCATTCCTTGCTTTTCACACACCAGCTTTCCCAGGAGAACTCTGCTACCTGCACTACCTGTAGCAAAGGTGAGAAACCTGCACCTTGAGCAGCATGGAAGTGATTGTTGTGGAGAACAAAAGGACAGCACTTCTGACTGAATGTAACTTGTTGTGGAAAAAATTCAGAACTGTCATCACTGAGGGAGAGGAAGAGTAAGAAGAAATCTTTCCCTGCAAAACTAAAACTTGTTTCCAGACTGGAAAATTTTTCAAGGAGATACATTTGTAATTCTACCTGGAAGCCAAAGCAGAAGTTAGTGCATGTGCATCACCAAACCCAAAGCTGCAGAAAAAGGAATTTCCAAGATCAAGAAAAATGAATATCAAAGAAACATAAAGGTTATGCCCAGGGGTCCTGTTCTAGGTCAGAATATTTGTTCTTTGGGTGCAGGGCACAGTTTTTCTCCTCCCCTCTGCCCTGTGCTCCCCTGTGCTGGCTTTCCATGCAGAGCAATTCCAGTTCCTGCTGGGCAGTGAGTGCACAGAGCTGCAGCACAGGCAGAGGGGGATGTTTCACCCCAAATATAATGGAAAAAGGCAAAATTTTAAACAAAGACCTTTTTATAGTTTCTCAACAACCTTGCATTGATGAGTTCCAGGATCCAAACAGTTTGGGAAGAAGAAAGATACAGATATTTTTCTTCTGGAGTGCTTAATTCATTTTTCATAACCTTGAACTGGTTTTAGTCTTTTGGACTGCATGGTCTCCTTCTCTGCTATATCTAAATGTGGCTTGTGAAAATCCTGTCAGAGAGCCTTGGCTCTGCTTTTGTTTTTGTATTTTGTATTTGTATGCAACAGCAGAAGCCATGGTGTGCTGTGGGGGTGCCCGACATACCCAGTCCTGCCTGAGAATCACCTTTCTAATTGAGGATCTCAGCTGGAAAGACTCCCCAGGGAGCTCTGAGGGACAGACATCCTTCCACTCTCACTGAAAGCTGTAAGGTAGATTTCTTTCCACTACCAAACTGCTTTCTTTATGAACAGAGAAGATGTGGAATGAAAGGAGAAGCAAGATCTCAAGGCCATGAAAACAGAATGGAAATCAGGCAGTCCCTGAGCTTTTGGGATAGGATGTGTCTGTGTGTGTTGGTCCATGGCTGAGAAACTGTGGTGTGTGGGGCAGCCTGTGATATCACCAGAAATTACCAACACTTCCACAAGTCAGGAGAACTCCAAAATTTCACTCCAAATTTCTTTACACCTTGGCTAAGGCAGCCTAGGATCTGAGCCTCCCCTTGCTGGGTATTCATGAGATACCTCCTGTTCTCCCAGGTAGTCTGGCTGAGTTCAAAGGCATTGCTGCAGCTGCCTGGACAGGGGTTATTTTCAGGAGTAAATCTCCACAGGATCAGGCCCTAGGTGTGCATGACAAGATATTTACACTTTGATTTATTTCTATTTTACATGCCTTCACTTTAAGCCTGTAGGTACATTCACTACACAAATTCTGCTTGCTAATATTTTCTTGAAGAAAGCTAAGATAAAAAAAAACAACCCCCAAAAAGCACTGAAGTAGATGTCTGCCACAATAAAAAGGATCACCTGGAAGTCAACATCTTCAGCCAGGGCTGTCCCAAGAGCCCTGTCTCTGTCCTAGCATGAGATTAAAGCCTCCATGGACACACGGGCTTGGCTGTGCCTATGAAAGGGAAAAAAACCTGAATCAGCTGGATGAAAAGAGACTGGGATCTCTGAGCAGCAAACAGCCTCTAAACCCAACCTTGCTCATCCTCCAGTTCTGGCACCGTGTGAGGCACAGCTGTGGGTGACTGATCCCCCTCTCCTGCCGTCCAGCCAGGGATGAGGCTCCTCACAGGGCTGTGCCACCTTTGCTGTCCCTCTGCTGCTGCACACTGGGACCTGCTGCCCCAGGAGCCCTCCCCTCCCCTCCAGTGGCAGTTAATCCTGGAACTGGGAATTAGAGTTTCCAGGAATGAAATTCATGGAACTGGGAATTAGAATTTCCATGCATGAGCAGGCACAGACAGGGTTCTCAGGGGTGGGTGGGCCCGACACAGCATTCCCAGTCTTCTGGCATGGCAGGGCAAGGCATGGATCCACACAGACTGATCTAAATCAAACCCCTTCTAGCCCAAAACTCTTATGGCCATGTCCTGTCACAACATGCTCTGCTGAAGTGTTTGTCCCCATCTTTCTTATAGGACCCCTTCAAGTATTAAAAGGCTGCACAAAGGTGTCCCTGGAGCCTTCCCTTCTCCATTCTGAACAACCTCAACTGTCTCATTCTGTAGTCAAAGGAGAGAAGGAGACATGTATGAAAGGTGCCACTGGGATCTAATTTGGCAGTGTAAGTGCTGCCCAAATCCCTGAGGCACTGGCCACTGGACAGAAGGCCCAGCACACTCATGTCAGAGCCAGGATGATCATTCCAGCAGGTGTCTAAAGATCCCTGCAGCTCTGAGTCAGGGTACAACACCCCTTGCCTGAATGACTTCAGATGTTTATTTCAGAAATGCAGCAGGGCTGGCCCATCTCTTTCCAGTGGTACAGGGAATGGAGGATGAGTCCTGGGACAGCTTAAATTTTGGTAGTGTTGGGTGGATGGCTGTACCCCCTTTAACCTCTTGTCTGGGATTTTGCAATGACCAAAGGGACAGGGGTTAGCAGAAGTGCCTCTGTTTAATGATAATGATGATAATGATGATACAATGATAATAATAATAATAGGTCAAAGACTAAGAATAACATACATAATGATTAAAATAATAAATAATAGATTGCATTTATTGTCTCAAAGTTGTATTTGGAAATGATAACACAGTGAATTCCAAGTCAGCTCCCCAAAAGCCTTGACTGGTGCCAGCATTGCAGCCAGGCTGAGAACAACCAGTGGCATTTGGGACACTGGGTATCTGGGCACCTCCTTCACAATGAGCCACTAAAATACAGCTTGTCTTCTCTTTTTCAAGTTGCATTGTGTTGCAGCAGAGGATGAACTCTGTTTCACAGGGAAGCTGTGTTTTCTGAAGCCATTTGTGTGCTGGGATGGGTTGTGTCAGCTGAGAACAAATGTGCTGGGTTAGGACTTGTGATGTGGCTGGTGGGACCGATGTAACCACATGTGGGGACTAGGACAGAGGCTAAAGAGCACTCTGGAAGCTAAAGGAAGTCAAAAATTAAATTTGAAGGGACACAAAAATAAAGCTGCATGTCTGGTTTTAATCTACTGTCCAAGATGAGACTCTGGCTTGTGATTTTGGGTTGCTTTTTTTCTGCTCAGCACATTTTCTGGGGGATTAAAAAAGTGGTCAGAAAGCAAATTGTTTCACAATAGTTATTCCTTTTCTTTATGAGTTAGAGTTTGCTGAGAGTTTATACTCTTCTTTTAATAGGGAAAAAAAAGTTTGAAAATCAAAGTCTGTTGGTTATTTTGGCAACTGATTATTTTCCAGATAATTCTCCTTTCACAATTCAGTTAACCAGACTGGTTAAAGAAGATTAAGTGTCTTGAGGGTTTAATAAATTGATACTTGATGGAACCATAAATGCTTTCCTTATAAGAATGTATTTTCTGTAGAAAATATTATTGACAAAAAGAAAACCCTAAAATCCACATGGGTTTTTATTTTTTTAATGATTCACTCTTCTTACATATGTGGCTCTGTCTTCTTGCATGTCAGATATACATGATCATTTTGGTTGCAGTTGATTTATTTAACATAGGAAACAGAAAGATCAAGGAATTTTTAAAGCTGGTACCCACATCAGTATTTTGGCTTTGAACCAAGCAGCCCTGCTGTTTGGATGTGCACACATTTTCCACATTTTCTCATCATGTTTTGTCTTCTGTTAATAGTCAGCTCCTGTTATTGATGGGAGGCAACATGGGCAGTACCCTGACAGTCTGGCTCTTTATTTGGTTGTGTAACTCCAGGCACTGCAGCTTTGGCCGTGAATGTTTGGCTGTCACCCACGTTATGCAGGCAGCAGGAATCTGAAATTATGATCAATATTTTTTGTTTGTGTTATGGCATCTTTTAGGAAACTGGCTGAGTGCTGTGTTGCTCCTTCTAGGCATGGCTTGTACATGTGGGGAGAAATGGGGTTTTTCCTCTGCATCCTTTAGCCAGACAAGGGGCAGGAGGGAAAGGGGAATAATCTGGACCTGGCTGCCCTGCACAGATTTTAGGGAATGAGTCAAACATTACTCTTTAAAAGGTGGTGCCCAGGCAAGGAGTTTGGGGAGTTCATTATGGACACAGGGAGAGGAGTTCTGGAGGTCATTGGAGGTTACAAAAGCTCCCCTTCCTGGGCAGGGATTCCTGCAGGGCCCCTGGGCATGGGCCATGGGGTGAGACCTGTCCTGCTCCACGCTGCTGCCTGATAAGCTCCATCCCAGCTGGTTGCTTTCACAAGAGTCATTTTCAACCAAGCAAGAGTATTAAGCAGCCAGATTAGAGTCTAAGGTTTGGCTATTGTATCTAGAGCAATTAAAGCAATTTCCTTCTGCAGATGTTATGGGAGAATGGCTTGTTGCCTTCACTGGGAGCTGTGCCTGCTGAAGGAACCCCAGGCTCTTGCAGGTAAGATTTGCTTATTGTTTCTCTGCCCCTTATTTACACAGCTCTTTGAATCCTGTGTCTGCAACACATTCACAGCTCCAGTCTCTTGCAGTTGTCCTCTGTCCAGAACTGGTGCTGGCTGTAGAGTTTCCAAGGATTGGAAGCAAACACCAGAGTCTTGAATTGGAGTTTCACTCTCCCTGTCCAGTCCTTGGAGACAGCAGGCTGTCCATCAGCCATTTGCACATTAATGCTAAAGAATGCAAGCCTGGAAAACCATCTGCTGGCTTTTCTCCTTCTGTCTTCCCTTTCAGTTGCAAGTTCTGCTCTGATGAGCCAATGGACCTAAATCCCAGTGTAAGCAGGTGCTTTTCTGTTGGGCTGGCAGCCCTTCTAAGAGGGGTGGATTCAACATGCAGTCCTTGGAAGGGTTATCCTGGAAGTTCAGGTTATTCCTAATGGTTGAGCAGCTGTGGACTAGGCAGGAGGACAGTACCCCTCTGGCAGTGTCCCACATTCATGCTTTTATGTGGAGTGCTGTTGTAGAAATGCTTATGGCTGTGGTGAAGGAGGAGGAGGAGTGGTGGGGCACAGACTAAGCCCATGTGTAGTCTTAATGAAGCAGCACTTGTGGCAAAGCACAGCCCAGGCTTGGTCCTGTGTGCCATCCTTGGGTCCTGTGTGCCATCCTTGGGTCCTGTGTGCCATCCTTGGGTCCTGTGTGCCAT